>NW_026926142.1:0-27504 GCF_032062105.1 Saccostrea cuccullata | reverse complement strand
ATTACGCCTTTCCAAAAGGCGTTATTACGCCTTTCTAAAAGGCGTTATTATGCCTTTCCAAAAAAAGTCATTATGCTTTTTGAATAACCATTATTTTTGCATTTAACAGGCCCGTGCTTTTAATAGCCCCCCCCCCCCCACACACACACACACTCCACTGGCCAA
This sequence comes from Saccostrea cuccullata, assembly GCF_032062105.1. Taxonomy (NCBI): domain Eukaryota; kingdom Metazoa; phylum Mollusca; class Bivalvia; order Ostreida; family Ostreidae; genus Saccostrea; species Saccostrea cuccullata. The sequence continues at coordinate 27,339 of NW_026926142.1, read as the reverse complement.
ATTCATGGGGAAAATACTCGGTAAAACTTTATTTAAATGCAATAATTTGTCACAGTTTTACATACTGCAACAACATGTTCAGGAACCAAGAAACCAATAGTCAATTATAATATTAAAACTGTTGCAAGACTTTTCCTCAAAAGTGTGTATGTTTGGAGTGGGGTTTACCCCATTCGCACTCGTATTACTGGCCTACATGAAAAGGAAAAAGAAAAGGCGTTATCTTATGTTAATAAATATAGAAAGATATTATTAAAACCATCTTTATTTATGCAATTCTCTATATTCCTGCACATCTCACTGACACCTGTTTGCATTCGTATTAAGAGAAGGCAACACTCTACTTGTGAAGATCTAGAATATAGGCAGATTTATCTTGGAGCTTTGCTTGCCATGTACAGTGTATTAAAATTTATGTCATTTGAAGATATTTTTCTCTCTTCTAGGAAAAAAGCAGGCAACTATTTGCATGGGTATAATGAGCAATTGAAATCAATGACCCTTGGTAGAGGTGTGCCTGGTATGAAAGAAGGACTTAGTTGGTTCAACATTGAAAATATATGACGCATTTAAAAATCTTTTTTCCTGGAAATCTAATTGCTATCTGTTTAAATTATTTTTTGAGAAATTAGTCCTATATCTAATTGTGAAATTCATGTCCCACAGGTACGATTTCTGCACCCCCCCCCCCTCGGTTGGGCTAAATATGTTTAGTTATGTATTGAAAGTAAAAGGCGTTATAACGCCTTTTGGAAAGGCATAATAACGCCTTTTGGAACGGCATAATAACTCCTTTTGGAAAGGCGTAATAACGCCTTTTAGAAAGGCGTTATAACGCCTTTTAAAAAGGCGTAATAACGCCTTTTGGAACGGAAAGGCGTAATAACGCCTTTTCAAAAGGCGTTATAATGCCTTTTTTCGCGTTATTACGCCTTTTCGAAAGGCGTTATAAAGCCTTTTAAATTTTTTTTCTCTCTAGATTAATCCTAATAGGCTTTCGTACATAACTGCAATGGTGTGTGCAAACAAATTGAGTAACGCGCGTCAGCGCGTTATGAAAATTTGTTGTTTACAAAAATGATAATTCAATGCTTATATTTACATTTTTTATCCCTTTATTTTCCCGCAATTTTGATTTTTCTATTTAAAATTCCTGCCTCTTTATGTAAGTTGTAATTGAAAGAACAGCCTTTGGAACAGCTTAGTCCGCAAACAAAAATAGTGCACAATGATAAGAGTTAGCAATAAGAAAAGTTTGATTTATTTTTTCAATCTAAAATGATAAATTATATTTTTTTTAACAGAAATACAAATAAATCGTATAACAGACATATTTTTTTTCACTTTGTTTAAACAGTAATGACGAAGTCCCTGTATTCATACGCCAGACAGACGTTGGTGATTAAGTCTTGTGTCTTATGTGTATTTATCACTTGTAATTTTATAATGCTTTTTATTATGGTCAAACAAAGTAAATGTAAATATTGAAATCAACCAAAAAGATCAACACCGGATTTAGCTACCAAGAAAATAGAAAATGTAAAACTTACAATGTAACAAAGACCTGACTACATGTACCTCAAACGATTATGTCGACAAAATAGATCAAGAATGATTGGCAGTTTTTGTCATGGCTTTATTGATCAATATTCAAATCAATCATCAATACAATCAATAGTCAAAATCAATCATCAATACAATCAATAGTCAAATCAATCATCAATACAATGAATACAATGATGTACACAAGGTATCTCTACAATGAGGTACATAAAGTATCAATTCAATGACGTACACAAAGTGTATATTATAGGATTAAACGTTCTTTTTGAAAAATTTATCGATGTGTAAACTCTTGACATTTTACTCACAAACTAAATAAAAGTGCGAAGCACTTTTATGTTAAGTTTGTGAGTAAAATGTCAAGAGTTTACACATCGATAAATTTTTCAAAAAGAACGTTTAATTCTTATAATTCCAATATCGAATTTTTAAAAATATTTTAATTATTTCTCTTGAGGCCTCCATACAATCCGTTATTTCTGGACGGCGTAGGAATACATTTTACCGTAAAGGAACGTAATCGAGATGAATTTCGATAGAGTTCAATTTAAATTGTCAAAACAATCGATAAATAAACTTATAACAACTAATCGAATGTTGTTTAAGTCAACAAATATCGTAATTACGAGTTTACTTCAGAATAGTTCGTCTTTGACCATGGCCATGTTGACATATACAAACAACTGAAAGTTGCAGACCGACGACGCCTTCAATTTGCACTTGTTTATTCAAATATTGAGGAACAATATAGAAAGTAAATATGAATTTGATGCTTATAGGGCAAGTTGAGGTACGTTTCTTTTCCCTGTCAAAACGATACAGACTAAGCTTATTTTCTACGTATGAACGTTGAGAGAGCGATTTTTAAAATTCACACTCGTGATCGGACAGTGACATGAACATTTTCACGGCGTCCATCAGTTAGGCAGTCTAGTATGTTGCCAGTTTTGTTTAAGCCCTAATTAAATTTAAAGTTTCTTGTATTCATTATTTAGCCAGAACAGACCCAGAAATAACTGCGTTCATTGTTTATACGATAACCTAGTAGTGTCATCAAGAAAGTAGTTCTGATTGAAAGAATTTATCGATGTGTAAAAATTTTCTGGAACGTGTTCTCGTCCAATCAAAACACAGGAAATCAATAGATAAAATGAAGATTGGAATTATTATAGGATTAAACGTTCTTTTTGAAAAATTTATCGATGTGTAAACTCTTGACATTTTACTCACAAACTGAATAAAAGTGCGAAGCACTTTTATGTTAAGTTTGTGAGTAAAATGTCAAGAGTTTACACATCGATAAATTTTTCAAAAAGAACGTTTAATTCTTATAATTCCAATATCGAATTTTTAAAAATATTCAAATTATTTCTCTTTGAGGCCTCCATACAATCCGTTAGTTCTGGACGGCGTATGAATACATTTTACCGCAAAGGAACGTAATCGAGATGAATTTCGATAGAGTTCAACTTAAATTGTCAAAACAATCGATAAATAAACTTATAAAGACTTATCGAATGTTGTTTAAGTCAACAAATATCGTAATTACGAGTTTACTTCAGAATAGTTCGTCCTTGACCATGGTCATGTTGACATAAACGACAACTCTCATAGCGAAAGTTGCAGACCGACGACGCCTTCGATTTGCAATTGTTTGTTCAAAGATTGAGGAACAATATAGAAAGTAAATATGAATTTGATGCTTATAGGGCAAGAGTTTGAGGTACGTTTCTTTTCCCTGTCTAAACGATACAAACTGAGTTGATTATCTTCGTATTATGAACGTCGAGACAGCGATTTTTAAAATTCACACTCGTGATCGAACAGTGACATTAACATTTTCATGGCGTCCGTCAGCTGGGCAGCCTAGCATGTCACCAGTTTTGTTTTAATTAATTAAATTTGAAGTTTCTTGTATTTATAATTTATCCAAAACAGACAATAAATAACTGCTTTCGTTGTTTATACGATAAATTACATGTAGAAGCTTAGTCAAAAAAGTAGTTCTGATTGAAAAAAAATTTATCGATGTGTAAAAATTTTCTTAAACGTGTTCTCGTCCAATCAAAGCACAGGAATTCAATAGATACAATGAAGATTGGAATTATTGAATAATTAATACACAATGGGTACAATGATATTCAATCAATGATGTACGCAAAGTGTATACATGTATTTACACAATGGGTACAATGATATTCAATGATATGCAATGTTATGCAATAATATGCAATGATATTCAATGATATACAATGATATTCAATGATAAATGAATTGCAATGAGCAGGTAGCAATGTATTACAAAGACAAAGGTCTACGTCGACTTTATCAATAGTATATGACGTAGAATCAATAGCAATGGCACAATGACGGAAGCTCAATTATTGGCCACTGGCCCTGGAAGATAACAGGATCAGCAGCGAGCTTCTAGCAAAATTCGATTCAGCATTAAAAAACAGCCTGTAAGAAGACCATATACTTTACATTTCAATGAGACCTAAAAAAGCCATGACGCTAGCGGGTTCTTTTGTTAGCCAAGGGAACGGATGTTATGGATCCCATCGCTGGTAGCCAAGGGACTATCGCTGGTAGCCAAGGAAACGAAAGAAATGGATTCTTCTGCTTGTGGTCAAAGGAATGGATGTAATGGATTCTTCTGCTGGTGGCCAAAGGAATGGATGTAATGGATTCTTCTGCTGGTAGCCAAGAGAATGGATGTTGACTGAAAAAGGAAATCAAAGACAGCAGCAACATTTTGTTGACACAAAATAAAAATTCATCAAAATCTTGTAAATTGGGAGAGGTGGGTGGGATGCTGAGCTTCAATGGATGACGGAAGATGGAAAGGAAGAGCAAATGCACATGCGTAATGGATGTGGCTAAATGAAGTCAGTGCATTTGAGTGAGAGTTATCTTCCCTGAACTTTTTATCTCTATTTGTCTCCATAACGGGACTTAACTCATATCGAGTTAAGTCGGATTATGTCGACAAAATAGATCAAGAATGATTGGCAGTTTTTGTCATGGCTTTATTGATTAATATTCAAATCAATCATCAATACAATCAATAGTCAAAATCAATCATCAATACAATCAATAGTCAAATCAATCATCAATACAATGAATACAATGATGTACACAAGGTATCTCTACAATGATGTACATAAAGTATCAATTCAATGACGTACACAAAGTGTATATTGAATAATTAATACACAATGGGTACAATGATATTCAATCAATGATGTACGCAAAGTGTATACATGTATTTACACAATGGGTACAATGATATTCAATGATATGCAATGTTATGCAATAATATGCAATGATATTCAATGATATACAATGATATTCAATGATAAATGAATTGCAATGAGCAGGAAGCAATGTATTACAAAGACAATGGTCTACGTCGACTTTATCAATAGTATATGACGTAGAATCAATAGCAATGGCACAATGACGGAAGCTCAATTATTGGCCACTGGCCCTGGAAGATAACAGGATCAGCAGCGAGCTTCTAGCAAAATTCGGCCATATGTCTTCACATGGGAGCTAATAAAGCGCGGCATTTGAAGACATCCGCCACATGCGGCAAATTTTGAAAATGCCATGATAAAACTGCTATTTATTACAGTTATGCAAAATTAATTACTGCTTGATATACGTGCAGTATACCATAGATGTAGGGAAATTTATAAGAAGATCAATAATATATGTAATGATCGATAACTTTTCAATAGATCAATAGTTGCAAAGATCAATAATATATGTAATGATCAATAACTGTTCAATAGTTCATTAGATCAATAGTTGCAAAGATCAATAATATATGTAATGATCAATAACTAAATGGAAATGGTAGGTAGCACTGAAAATTTTGACAAATTATTTTGATTATGTCACACTTAATGGTATAGAGGATAATGGTAGAATGTGCGATATGAGAAAGGTGGACACCCTCTGGATACAATTTTGATGAGCCCTGTTGAATATTCGGGTAGTGAATATACCCCTACCCCTTGTGGTAATGAACCAGTATAATAAGCTACTTATCCTAATGCAAGCCTTGTGTGACAACATGGGCCTGAAATAATTTCTTGGTAGTATTTGTGACCCAATAAATTTTAACCTTGGTATTAAAGATAATCCAAAACCAGACAGTCAACTTCATAAACTTTTGTAGATGGCAAAGGGACATGGAACCAATACTATTACCCACAATGAATCATTATGACATGTGGGTTGTCATATTATGACACCAGAGTTCGAATATTTGAATGGTTGGACCTTTTTCCAGGTCATTCCTTGTTGACCAAACCGATGTTGTATTGTTCTTTGTCCAATTCACATTATCTAAATTGATGAATGTGTGGCTTTTTGCATAATACTTTTAAAGATGATCCAATAATCCATACCATGACAGAAATGCCTGCAAAGTTAGGATACGTTAAGGGGGATGTACAAGCCATATTGGATCTAGTCTGGTGTAAACTAAGAAATACCAAGAATGCGCTTAATACTCTACTAAACTAGCTCAAAGTTACTCAAAGTGCTAATGCACTAATTACCTACTGTTAGAGACCAAAATTAGTAAACAATTAAGTTTATTTTGTCTTAATTAGAAGAAAATTAATCATGTTAGAACTGCGCAGCTACAGCATTCATGAGATGAAAAATGCATTGAAAATAGAGTTAGTTTGATTCATTGATAATATGGCTACAACCATTTGTTTCGTTTTTTTCTTGTCATTATCCATAATTCTTGAAAATTTGATTTTTCATATGGGTGTCTTCCTGAGGCCATGTGTTTATTTCGTCCGCCATTCCTCTGTCACACAGAGTGCGAATAACAATGATTTTAGAATAAATGCGACCATAATAACACCAAGACAAGAAATTACTAAGTAATAATCATTAGGCTATATTACTTACTACTTTTATTTGTTGCATCGCATCGTCTGATTAATGAAAAAACGCGATTTTAACCTCACTCCAGCAAATCGGGAAAAACTGTTCTGTTTACAACTCGAAATTCCTCGTTAATATTATTCCACTAAGCACATGGATGGCATGTGCATATATCTGCTGTGGATAAATCCGTTTATTTCCATGACTATATTTAATTTTTATGGAACAAGTCTTGATAATTTGTTGGTTTCTTTAAAACTCAAGAAAAAAAGATAAAAATGTCCTAAACATATGTGTTTACGGTGGGTCTTTTTTCTGTGGCGATAGAAGTTATTTTCAAATGGGGCACTGCAAGGAGGATGCTTAGCATTTAATTTGAAAATGTTAAACAATACGCAGTGCATGAAAAATAAATTGTAATTACATGTCTTACATTCAAAAAGTTGGTACATATGTCTATTTTGTTTATAAGTTAGATAGAAAAAATAGGCAGTTATAGGATTTCCTTCAGGCACCTCACATAAATAGCTAGAATGTTTGCAATGACCCACACATTGTATGGGGTCATGTTTGGACACAAAAACGCATCATGTCTCATTATGTGGACAACGTTGTAAGCTCTCGTTCATTGAACATACGAAGCCTGATAAAATATAATGAGTTGTTTCTATGAAATTTAGAAGCGAGCACAATGTTTGCAATGAAAGGTCCATTGCATATGCTATGTCTATCATTGCAAAAAAGTGAGTGCTAACCCCCCCCCCTCCCCCGAAAATCCTTTGTTTGTTTTTCAAAATAGTGTCAAAGATTAAAAAAAATTGCATTACTAAGTATGTGATGGAACATGTACTAGCCTACCACTTGTTATAAAAATATTTGATTGCCCTCTCTCCCGATCTACTGCCTAGAAATGGCCCGACTCATTTTTTAACATTCCATTACACGATATTTTTTTCTTTTTCTTCCGTAAAAAATTCTGTTTAAATTTTAAGGATTTTTTTTCTCACCTATAAATACGGACCCAATAATTTTTTCCCTGAGTTGGGAGGACCACCAAACATCATTTTAAAGATGTTTATAGGTTGATTTTTTCTCTTTACTTTGTACAATTGTAATTTTGAAAATATGGGCAAATAGAAAAAAAAAATTTATGTTCAAACTAAATAAATTACTTCAAGCCACACTATAACACCTTTCCTCTTTTACAAGTGTTCATATTATTTGAAATATTTTGCAACTGTAATTCTCTTCTACATTTACAAGGATGTATTTACATCATTTTCAGCTTTTCTGGCCCAGTAGTTTTTGAGAAGAGTTTTTTAAAAATCCTATATATTTCAATGTAAAACTTAGATTCCCTATCGTGGCCCCTTCCAAACCCGGGGGTCATGATTTGAACAATTAAGAATGTACACTACTCCAGGATGCTTTCACATAATTTCAGCTTTTCTGACCAAGTGGTTCTTAAGAAGAAGATTTTTACAGATTGTCCCCTTTGGGTTCCAAATTGTGGCATGCACTACCCCTGGGGGTCACGATTTGAACAATTTAGAATCTACACTACCCCAGGTTCTTGAATAGATTTTTAAAATTTTTTCCTATGTATTTTTACTAAGTATGTAAAACTTAGATTCCTATTATGGCCCCGCCCAAACCCTGGTGTCATGATTTGAACAATTTAGAATCTACACAACACCAGGTTGTTTCAGCTTTTCTGGCCCAGTGGTTCTTGAGAAGATTTTTTATGACCCCACCTACTTTTGTGTTTTCTTGATTATCCCCCCTTGTACGATTTCTGCATACCCCCCCCCCCCTCGGTTGGGCTAAATATGTTTAGTTATGTATTGAAAGTAAAAGGCGTAATAACGCCTTTTAGAAAGGCGTAATAACACCTTTTGGAAAGGCGTAATAACCCTTTTAGAATGGCGTAGTAACGCCTTTTGGAAAGGCATAATAACGCCTTTTAGAAAGGCGTAATAACGCCTTTTAGAGAGGCGTAATAACGCCTTCTAGAATGGAAAGGCGTAATAACGCCTTTTAGAATGGAAAGGCGTAATAACGCCTTTTCAAAAGGCGTTATAATGCCTTTTTTCGCGTTATTACGCCTTTTCGAAAGGCGTTATAACGCCTTTTAAATTTTTTTTCTCTCTAGATTGATCCTAATAGGCTTTCGTAGGATTAAAACTCATATTATTAAAAATTAGACCATTTTGGAGTTAAAAAATACGAAAGCCCAGAAGGCTCATTCGAGATTCGAGATTCGAAATACGAGATTCGAGATTCGAAATACGAGATTCGAAATTCGAGTTTCGAGATTCAAGATCCAAAGTAACCAATCAAAAGGCGGTTTGAGATTCAATTACTCCCCTTTATTATTTTTTACTATCAACAAATCGTTGAGTATTTTAATATTGAGGAGGTCATTTGATTAAATTACAACGCAAGAAAAAGCGTTATATATTATCAAAACGAAATTTAAAGAAATATTAGATTTTGGTCTGCACGATATGCTTAATTAATTTATAATAGATTCTTAAATATCATAAGAGATTTATATAAAGAATATATATATTTCGTGTTATCTACTTTGGATACAGGGTTGTTGACATAATAGTAAACTTAAAATAGATTAATTAACAGTACATACATCCCCCCTTTTTTCCAAACATAATTTTTTTACTATTGAAAATGTTCATCGAAAGGTCGGTTGCCAAGCCTACCCCCCCCCCTCCACGTGGTGCAGAATAGTCAAAGAAGTTTAAGTAGTAGTGTATTAAAAGAAATTAGGTACTAAATGAAGTTCGATCCCCCCACCCCCGCCCCCTTTCACGCCCCGAAATAGGATTTTCGGGTTTGGACAAATTTTTTCTGTCAGTTTTTATTTTCAGGTTTGCAATAATATTTTTGTCTGCCCCCCCCCCCCCCACTTTCAAAATCGATGCTTCGTCTCTGTAATAATTAGTACTACGGGTTTCAAGGTGGATAGTGTTTGTGACACGGTATTAGAAAGTGGCCAGTGATCGACCAAGTTTATGAAACCAATAGACAGCCCCTTAAATGCGGATGGCTGAAACATGCATGCTTAATAAAGATAATGACCCATGGGGAATAATAAATTTTGAAAAAAAATCATTGTTAATCCCCCTATCCCTACCCTAACCTCAAAAAATAGGGGTTATCATGGTAATTGGAATTTATTTTTGAATGGACATAAGCATAAAGTTACTGTTTTCTAAAGTATATTATATCGGAAACATATAGAATATTACGGGAATGGCCAAGTGGGAGGGGGGGGGGGGGGGGCAAATGTGTGGTTATCAACATTCATCGTCAATCTTGCGATGCATAGATACAATAAATATACATGTATATTCGATAATTATTTAAAAGGAAATCGTTCGGGTCTCGCCCGACTTGGTCAAAGACTGAAATATACTAGTAAAACCATAATGCTCATTTCATTCGGGGGGGGGGGGGGGGGGCACAACCATACATTTTCAGTTTTCAACAACAAAAATTTCTTGAAAACCAAAAACAGAGCCAAAAAAGTCATCAGATGTTTTATTGAGGGGGCACAAAATTGAGGGGGTACAAGCATATAGTAGTTATGATTTCTTTAGTATTTTATAATCGGCAAAATCATTGGGGGGGCACAATGTAAATAAATGTACCCTCATTAGTATTTCATATAAAAAATAATTTTCTCCCTCATCAATGTTCTTATTTAAAAAAATGTCGACTTAAGAATACCGCAATTCAACGATAAGACCATATAATATTCTATATACCTATCTATTGTTTTGTTTAATGAGGAAAAATAAGAATTTATATATATTTTCTAAAATGAAACCTAAAATTTCTTTTTATTTCGTTTTAATACATATATCTTTTTTTCTTGCATTATCATTTAAGCAAATGTCCCATTTGATATGAATATATTCAACGATTTCTTGATAGTAAAACATAATAAAGGGGAGTAATCAAAATTGAACCTGCCTTTTGATTGGTTAATTTGGATCTTGAATCTCGAAACTCGAATTTCGAATCTCGAATTTCGAATCTCGTATTTCGAATCTCGAATCTCGAATGAGCCTTCTGGGCTTTCGTAAAAAAAACTTACATTTTTCATTTGAGAAATGATTTGATTTTCATATAAGCTTTCAGCCAAATATTGCCCACATGTTTTAAGCATTGATAAAAGTAAGGAATTCTACTCTGAAAAATAAAAAGACTGAGCAATACTGTAAAATCACACAACTCTTGGTTCGTGGGGATTTGAATTCGCGGATGAAAATTTTTTGAGTAGTTGTGTATGAAACATTTTCCATTTCATGTTGGGTTTCTTCATACGTAAAAAAAAAAACGAAAATTAAACCCAACGAAAATTTGTGATTTCACAGTATTCTCTGATGTGAGATTTCCCCTAGGGGTAATATTATTCTTATGTAGGGCACAGGTTCCGAAAGGGGATTTTGGGAAAATCCTACTTGAAAACATCAATATAGCTTTTTTTATCTTTCTCTTTTCTCTAATTTCCATCTAATTAAAATTCCATAATTTTTAGGGGAGAAGGAAGTGAAGAACTGTAAAATTAATTCGAGGTTTTTGTTTTACCTCTCTTAAGTGCACTATATATTTTTTCATTATCATAAATCAATGTAAACCAATGCATATAAATCACCATGCAACTTGATCTATGACGGGAACATTTATTTTGATAACATTGAACAAAACGTAATAGTTTTCCGATCTAGTATCGATAAACTAAACCATATTATGCTCAATATCATATCTGATGTTGAGTATATCAGATTTCTTAAAACCAAGAAATCTGTCCAATGCAATTGTTAATGGTTTGTTCGTTTCTGACCAATCAATTTTAGTGATGGTATCTTTTTGTTTTAACATACATAAACTAAAACCTTTGCACGCGATTTTTCCCCCAATTTAATATTAGGATTTCCAGTTACTTACTGCATATTCATAAATTATACAGTCAACCTCTTCTTAAAAATATATACGCTTTCAGATTACATTCACTTTGTATTTTGGTAAGAGTATTTTCGGTAAGTATACATGTGTATATGTTCATTAGATTCATTTATTACTGCTTTCAATTGTTATAAAGTTAAAAACCCATTGAGCTCGTTTTTGTAGGGTTAAAAGAAATTCACATCATAACGCGTTTCTTTTGCGAATGAACGCAAAACGCGCACTACAAAAAGCAAAAAAATATATATAGCAATGAATATTTTTTTAATGAAGTTATTTTCTTATATTTACATTTGCAAATGTTTTCCTTTACATAACACTACTGAAGGCAAGCGTTTTTATAACTGTGTAAATACAGGTTTGGGGTCAAGAGGTCATAGATGTGCTTTTGGATAAACGTTCCACGTAATTTCTCTGTGACGTCATAAAGGACCAACGCGCGTTTAGTGGATTACATACATGCCGTTGGGTTTGAAAAATTAACGCATTTCACACGTTAAAAGTAACAATCAGGCAAATATAAAATATGAATAAGTCACAAATGTAAATATAAGTAATAAGGTATCATTTTTTGAGTTTTATTGAGATGTAAAACGGGTTGACACATGATCAAATCTTCCATAAAGCCCTTCGGGCTTTATGGGATTTGATCACGTGACCAACCCGTTTTACATCTCAATAAAACTCAAAAAATGATACCTTATTTCTTAAATAACCGTAGGCGCTTATGGTTGGCCGTTCTACTCACAATTATTTATTTTTACTCCACTAAAATTATTTTTACTGCAGTAAAAATAAAACACTGGCCAATGCTACTCACAATTAAATATTTTTACTCCAGTAAAATTATTTTTACTCCAGTAAAAATAATTTACTTCTCATATGGAGTAAAAATACAATGTGGCCATTTAACTCACAATTAATTAATTTTACTACAGTAAAAATATTTTTACTGCAGTTAAAATATGACACTGGCCATTTCTACTCACAATTAAATATTTTTACTCAAGTGAAAATCAACCAATCACAGTCCATGTTAGATATTTGGTGACTCATAGCACAACGGGGAAAATTCCCCAGACTGTTTACACATGACATGATATACATAGACTTTCAATGTGCTTCCTACGCCTAAGACAGGGAATATAACTGCAGATGGACTATACTGTACGGATTTGCCGATATACAGTATACAATATAATCTTTAAAAAAACATATTAAGAGTATAGAAAACATGTAGTGATACTATAGGAGAGATCAATTAATTAAACTTCTTATGCCTTTTTCCGCTTGTCAAGGAATTTCTGGTAGTTAATTGATAGTGTCCCCAACTTAAAATATTTGGCTGTGCCAACAGTAGCAGCACTATGTATATAATTTAAGAAGTTTTTCTCGTGAAATTATAGACTGAATGATATGAAAAAGTTTCTATGATAAACATATAGAAGACAGTTCCGCATCTTTTGATATCATAACTTTGGTTTTTAAATCAACTCAATATCCAAACTGCCAAGTAAATCAATTCATATTAGGTACTTTCTATTTAAGTTTTCAAAAATTGTTAGCTAGTACAAATTAGAAATCAGATTAGGGCTAGATTACCGCCAATATTTATTAGAAATGCTAATTTGTAACATACTTGGTTATTGGTTGATTTTTACTTAAGTAAAAATATTTAATTGTGAGTAGAGAAGGCCAGTGTTATATTTCTACTGCAGTAAAAATAATAAATGTGTGAGTTAGATGGCCAGTGTTTTATTTTTACTGCAGTAAAATTAATTAAATGTGAGTAATGTGGCCAAAAAGTAATCTTACTTCAGTAAGAAATTAAATGATTTTTACTGGAGTAAAAATGATTTTTACTGGAGTAAAAATAATTTTACTGGAGTAAAAATATTTTTACTGGAGTAAAAATATTTAATTGTGAGTAGCATTGGCCAGTGTTTTATTTTTACTGCAGTAAAAATAATTTTAGTGGAGTAAAAATAAATAATTGTGAGTAGAACGGCCAACCATATTCGTCAGTAATTTTTTTCTTAACTGAAAACAGAAAGCAAGGCTAACAGATCTGCCATAGGATTTCACTTTTCATGTAATTACATTTTTCGATGAAAATCGAAGTGTGTGCTACATTTTCAAAGGGAGAAAGAATTTCGTCAGACATGAAGAATTTCATATCAGCATCCTTGTGAGACATTTGTGAATTATTCAACAAACTTAATTACTGGTTTTGGTGCAGTGTCATTTCAGGATAAGCGTTCTTTTCGGCTTAATGTTTTCATCATTAAAACCAATATTTTTAAAGAATCTCAAAATATCAATTGTGTAATTTAAAAGTTAAAATTTACATTGTCTTATTCTTGAAAAATTATTGCTATATACAATTTTTATACATAATTAACTTTTCATAAATAAAGTTTCTGGTGATATTTCCTACCTCTAGAATTGTAATGCGGAAGTCCAAATCTCCTTCCTGGAGATCAAATAAGGACAATAACAGTGGATAAAGAAGTACTTCTTGGAGATCTAATGAAATATTTCCATTCTCAAAATCCGACAAAAATAAATCCATTTCCGCGATTGAAAGGAAATTCACAGCAAGTGAGATGCATCCGGGGCTACAAATAATTGAACAGGAATATTTTCGTTCCCATTCACAGAGAAACTTCAAATAAATTGCAAAAATCTTATGTTCGTTTTTCTTTTCCTTCGCACACATCAATATTTTTCCAGTCAGGTTATTGAGAAGATCTTGAAATTCGGGTGTCTCTGTCAATTGATTCAAAACGTCGTCGTGCTTTTTAAATCTACGAAGAACTTTCTTTATCTTTGATTTTTTCGATTTCTCTCTGATAGAATTCGATGTCTCATTTAAAATTAGAACAATATGATGTTGTAGTATGCTAAGATTTTGTCTTTTCCTTTCGGCCTGACTTGATGCTTCTTAATAAAAAGATAAACAAATGAATAAATTATAGTTAATGAATCAATTAATAGCAACTTGACCATTATTAAATTTACAATGAATTAAGTCTTCTTCACGTGTGAATGCTCGTGTAATGGTCCATTGAACATGGATTCCAGAAATCTAATCTATCGATTAACAAATATATGGCATATAATTAAAATTTTTACATCAATATTTAGAAAACAAAACTGTCTATCAAGAGGTGAAATTACAACTTACCTGATCGTAATTTCCAACTTTCTGTCACTTTAAGTTTCAAAAGGCATACTTCATTTTCCAGTCTTTCTAGTTTTTCTGTGACCTCTGTTTTCATTGCAGGAGTAATTGAATTATTTTGGCATCGTTTGATTTCCTCCTCATAGTTAACGTTCCTACCTACATATTCTCCTAAACGTCTGCCAATATCGACAGCAGTTGCCCAGTTTTCTTCCGACTCCATTGCTGACATAAATACTTTTGAAGCATGCACCAAATCATTTCTAAAATGTCGAATTCGTTCGACGTCGTCTCCTATGGTTGTATCACTGTCTTTTGGTTTTTGTTCCCAACCCTTTTTTGGTTTGATTTTGGGACATGTGTTTCTTAGGCAAACGTACAGCAAAGAAATGTCAAAGTCTTCATAAGGCTTTTGTGAATCTTTAGCTTTTATTATCTTATCCAAAGCATTCAATTTCTTAAAACGTTTCTTTAAAGGCTTAGAATTCATCACAGCATCAGCTAATCTGTCTGGACGGATTTCTTTCCATAAAACATCTTGGAGCATACATGTCATAACCTCAAATACTACCCAAAACCATTTTAATTGGCGATTTGTCCCGTCCGCATCATTCCCTGTGTCCATCTTAAACTTGTGATTTGAAATATAAACAATACGTGCGATTCATTATTTCTTTAATTGCCCTATATTGCAATTTTACAATTCCTGAAGAAAAGAGAGAACCTGCTGCTTAGAAACACAAAAGTTATTTAATTAAAAAAATCAAATTGTTTGTTTGTTTGTATCTATGTTATTACGTCCCTCTCGTGAATTTTTCACTCATATGGAGACGCCACTACTTGTTAACAGTGAGCTTTCAGCTCAGGTGAGCTAACAATTGTTAATTAAAGGGTGTTTCTTTTCGGAAGGTAAATTACACGAACACGTGTGATAGTGACATTTAATAATCAATATTTACATTTCCAATGTCTTTGTCCGAGATAAAATTACCAATTGTAAATGTAATTGATTTCCTCATGAATGTTTTGGCGCGGTTCCAAAAAAAACCACGTGCAGGGCGGGACAACACCTAGAGAGAAGCAGGCTTGGAGCCCGTGGATTGGCGGAATCAAAGCATGTAAATATAAGGAATAACTGTCTTATTTTTCGAATTCATGAAGATGATCAATGGATTGGCTTGTGTGATAATTTTATGCATAAACGCCTTCGGCGTTTATGCAAATTATCACACAAGCCAATCCATTGATCACTTCATGAATTCGAAAAATAAGACAGTTATTCCTTAAATCATGACTGACCTTTGCTCTTAAATATACCCTTCTTATCAATTAATTTTAACTTTACACGTAGGTGAGGCCATAAAAATATTCTATGGTTTACATTCTAGTAAATAACACTGTACATCTAAATATATGATACAAATAAGCAAATATACCTTGAAAATTTCATCTAGTCAGAAACCGAACTAGAATCCCTTAGCTTACACGAAGAATAATAAAAGAATCACATTTGCATTAAGGCAGACAGTTAAAAAATCTATATATGAGCAATGAATCATTGTTTTTAAATACAAATTTTCATACCACGCTAACGCGTATTGGACATACGCAATTCATATAATTGCAAATGACGAATGATAAATATACATAGGTATACCCCTCTTTACTATAAAATCAACCTTGTATATAGGGATATTTTTATATATAATAGTACTTGTCATTCGTCATTTACAGAATTACATGGGAAGCGCCTATGGTTGGCCGTTCTACTCACAATTATTTATTTTTACTCCACTAAAATTATTTTTACTGCAGTAAAAATAAAACACTGGCCAATGCTACTCACAATTAAATATTTTTACTCCAGTAAAAATATTTTTACTCCAGTAAAATTATTTTTACTCCAGTAAAAATCATTTTTACTCCAGTAAAAATCATTTAATTTCTTACTGAAGTAAGATTACTTTTTGGCCACATTACTCACATTTAATTAATTTTACTGCAGTAAAAATAAAACACTGGCCATCTAACTCACACATTTATTATTTTTACTGCAGTAGAAATATAACACTGGCCTTCTCTACTCACAATTAAATATTTTTACTTAAGTAAAAATCAACCAATAACCAAGTATGTTACAAATTAGCATTTCTAATAAATATTGGCGGTAATCTAGCCCTAATCTGATTTCTAATTTGTACTAGCTAACAATTTTTGAAAACTTAAATAGAAAGTACCTAATATGAATTGATTTACTTGGCAGTTTGGATATTGAGTTGATTAAAAAACCAAAGTTATGATATCAAAAGATGCGGAACTGTCTTCTATATGTTTATCATAGAAACTTTTTCATATCATTCAGTCTATAATTTCACGAGAAAAACTTCTTAAATTATATACATAGTGCTGCTACTGTTGGCACAGCCAAATATTTTAAGTTGGGGACACTATCAATTAACTACCAGAAATTCCTTGACAAGCGGAAAAAGGCATAAGAAGTTTAATTAATTGATCTCTCCTATAGTATCACTACATGTTTTCTATACTCTTAATATGTTTTTTTAAAGATTATATTGTATACTGTATATCGGCAAATCCGTACAGTATAGTCCATCTGCAGTTATATTCCCTGTCTTAGGCGTAGGAAGCACATTGAAAGTCTATGTATATCATGTCATGTGTAAACAGTCTGGGGAATTTTCCCCGTTGTGCTATGAGTCACCAAATATCTAACATGGACTGTGATTGGTTGATTTTCACTTGAGTAAAAATATTTAATTGTGAGTAGAAATGGCCAGTGTCATATTTTTACTGCAGTAAAAATATTTTTACTGTAGTAAAATTAATTAATTGTGAGTTAAATGGCCACATTGTATTTTTACTCCATATGAGAAGTAAATTATTTTTACTGGAGTAAAAATAATTTTACTGGAGTAAAAATATTTAATTGTGAGTAGCATTGGCCAGTGTTTTATTTTTACTGCAGTAAAAATAATTTTAGTGGAGTAAAAATAAATAATTGTGAGTAGAACGGCCAACCATAGACGAACTTAAGACTTTCTATACTGTAGATCACTATATTGTCGCGACACCATATTTTCGCGAGATAGATATTCAGTATTTATAAGCGAGACTAAATTTTCTATTTTTTCGATGTGGTTTCTATGGTATATAATCTTTAACAATATAAATAAACGCGAGAATAAATATTTTACAAGCGGACAGTCTCGCGTAATTATGCAAATAAAGTTCTCGCGAATAAAAAGTGTTTTTCAGTATGCTCTACCTAAGATCAATTTCTAAAACGAGACAATCTATTGACAAATAAGTTGCTGAAACAAGGATATCAACATCTTATTTATGTTAACATTTCGCAAATTCTTTGGTCGATAAAATTTCCTTTTCTGCAAATACAATTTATCATTATGTTTGAATTGAATTTGAATGCAAAATCATTTATTTTTGGTGAAAAAGACGAAAATGAAATTTCAGAATATTTCAACACTATGCTGATATTAATAAAGCATTATATTTATAAAGTTCGTTGTAAGAATATCTGTTCATATATCCAAGTTTTTTGAATTTATTTAATTCCTATTCTAAAGCTTTGAAATATACTGTAAAAGATAATTTAAAAAACTGACAGATTTTAGTACTTTCTGACAGAAATGGGTTGTTATATTTTAATTATTTTACTTCATTATTATTATTTTCATAAAAATTTTTTTGGCAATCACTTTAAAGTGTTATTAGTAAATCCCTAAAAACTGCACTGTTCTATATTCTTTCTTCCTCTCCCTTCTTTCTGTCTTATGGCGAGCTTAAACAACACTGAATATGTTTTAGGACACAATATGTAAATATAGAGCTTACTCTTTCCCTCTCTCTCTTTCATAATAAACTTTTACACTGATTTTGAATATGTTTCAACTATATATAATTAGTTTATTCTGATTTATTTTGTTCATACATTCATGCAGAAGTTTGTACATATACTTGTAATATGTGTGAAAGTTTCAATTAAAAAAATTAAGCCGAATGTTGACAGGTTATGTTTGCTCCTCCGTTGCACTTGTTCCTACCTTTGATGTTTTTAGAGGACCCTGATTGTTGTGCTTACAATTTGTGGATTTTTGAGCTTGATCAGTGTTCGTTATCTTCATATTTTAAAAAAAAACCTTAAGATGAGAAATACTGTTTCATTCAAGAAAATACTAAGATCTTTTAGATAAATTTTAACTTAATTTCAGGAGGATCAAGATGAAAAGTCGGAGGAAAACTTATTCAATGAAAGAAGGAATTTCCAGGAAAATAAGAACTGGAATTCTTTGGATAAATTTTTACACATTGATTGCAAAGCATTTCTTCGAGCATTGTTGAAACACATCCAGGAAGAGGATCTAGGAATTGCGACCTCAAAGGAATCACAAAGAACTTTTAAATCACGCAAAGATACAGCAAGAGAAAAAAAGGAGGTTGAAAATTTGGCGTTAGAGGAATGTTTTAGCATATTTCGAAGCGGAGTCTACAAAGATTTTATATCAGAACCAAAACTCGGATGGGAGTCTAGAGAATTCCCCCGCGGTAATCAAACGAACGTAGCAGACGATATTTTACGGCTGTTCTTTTACTGGGAAGAAATACGTTCTAAGAAGGACATGAAAATATCAAAATCAAAGATGGCAGATGTTGTCTTTGTACTACAAGAAATAGCTGAAAGAATGGCAAGAATTTATGGAGATTTGGGTGTTGATCTCCAAAATAAAGTGGCTGCTCTTACAGGTAAACTTCGCCTCCTCAGTGTTTTAGGAATATTGGCGTCTAGAATGTAATGTTTTAAATGTGGGCTTCTTCTATATCTCTAGAGAAAACTTAGTAAAATCAGTTAAATTCAAAAATTTGTTTGTTGAAATTTGAAGACCACGCCTCCATCTCTGAAGAATTGAAGAAAACTGACGAAACCAGCGTAAAGGACTTCGGTGAAAAGTAATATTATGGCACTCTTAAATGACATTTCCTACGTTTAAAAATAAACCTATTACAAGTTTGGATTTATGTATTTTTATTAACAGTATAAAATTCTGATTTATTTTCCCTTATCTTTTCAGAGAAGATATGAGGAAATACAAAGAGTTTTTCGAGAATCAGGACCTAGAAGATACTAACGATCTAATTTCTTTCAAAGAGGTACAGTATGTTGGCGTGCGTTTTCTTTCATTGTCAAAGAAATTTCTCTGTTCAGTTTCTTAAATAGTCTATCAAGTGATAAGTGATGATAGCGAGAAGAGAGTTGTGTATTATTTTCTTCTTGCATCATTTTTTTTTTTTGCAGACTCTTCAAGACCTTCGCCACAAAACGTTTCGAGCATGCAATGCAGAACTTCTTCAAAACTATATGATGCCTATGAAACAAGCTCTTGAGCACGTGAAACGGTAAATTTAGCTACTTTAGGCAGTTTAACGCGCGCGTGCATAGATAGGCCCATGGCCTGTAAAATTTCTTAACGTATGTTGTATCGATAATTGATTACTCGGAGTTCCTTGGATGGCTAGTACATTGCATATAACCTCGGACGTAACTTAAGGTTTTCTACCATCTTACTGATTTAGTCGTGTGATACTTTTTGAATTTCTTTCAAATATCATATAGAAGCCAAACTTCGTTATCTCAAACCTGATGGGACTGAGGAAAAACCTCGAGATATCCGAGAATTCGAGATATCGAAGGTAAAATACTTAAAGAATAAGGAGTTGGGACTTCCCAATCACTTCGTCTTCGACATATCCATGGTATTTGGGATATCGGAGTTCGAGATACCGAAGTTCATATTTATTATTGTATCTGAAATCTGAGTTACTTTATGGCACGCCCAACACTTGGGTCTTGCTTTCAGGAGCATTTTAGATGTTCAAAGTAAATGGACAATTGATTTAAAATTAATTCAGCAAGTACTAGACAAGTAATAGACATTTTACATTTCATACATTAATCAAATCATAATTTTGAACGAGACGATTTGTGTTCTGAATTTAGTGTCATCAAGATAAGCCGAGAATTCGAGATATCGAAGGTAAAATACTTAAAGAATAAGGAGTTGGGACTTCCCAATCACTTCGTCTTCGACATATCCATGGTATTTGGGATATCGGAGTTCGAGATACCGAAGTTCATATTTATTATTGTATCTGAAATCTGAGTTACTTTATTGCACGCCCAACACTTGGGTCTTGCTTTCAGGAGCATTTTAGATGTTCAAAGTAAATGGACAATTGATTTAAAATTAATTCAGCAAGTACTAGACAAGTAATAGACATTTTACATTTCATACATTAATCAAATCATAATTTTGAACGAGACGATTTGTGTTCTGAATTTAGTGTCATCAAGATAAGCCGCTGAAGAACGTTTTTTCTAATAAAACCATCTTCCGAAATCTCTTCTTTCATTTCACAGAGTAGCCAGATCATCTTTTTGAATTGATTACTTGTGCCCCATGGATGTGCAGCAATGTTTTGATTGAAATTTTCATCCTGGAAATTATATTACTATGGACGAAACCTTAATTAAAAATCAAAGTACTCAGAAGTACAGAGAGCCGGGCTCATTTACAGAGTAGAATTGATTTCTTACATGAATCACGTTTATTTAAGGAATAACTGTCTTATTTTTCGAATTCATGAAGTGATCAATGGATTGGCTTGTGTGATAATTTGCATAAACGCCGAAGGCGTTTATGCATAAAATTATCACACAAGCCAATCCATTGATCATCTTCATGAATTCGAAAAATAAGACAGTTATTCCTTATATTTACATGCTTTGATTCCGCCAATCCACGTGCTCCAAGCCTGCTTCTCTCTAGGTGTTGTCCTGCCCTGCACGTGGTTTTTTTGGAACCGCGCCAAAACATTCATGAGGAAATCAATTACATTTACAATTGGTAATTTTATCTCGGACAAAGACATTGGAAATGTAAATATATTCTGATGAAAAAAATATTTTAAAACTATCAATATAAATGACAAGCACTGACAGTAAGTTTTTCAATCCTAATACCACGGTCCGATTTTGTCAGAATCAGAATTAATCTGGTACCGCAGCTGAATGTAAACAAACAGGCCAGTCTGGTTCCCTCTCCTGCTTTAACTCGTATGTGTAGAGAACTACGGTAACACTGATTATCAAAAATCCTTACGCTAATGAACTATGTTCTTCGACTTATGAAGTTTTCAAAGTCAATACTACTAATGTTTATTTTATATAGATAAAACTTCGTTTTATTTTTGTTGCTTTATTAAGCGTTTGTATTATCTCAAAAGCGGTTGAGAGTAAGAACTGTTTTTGCACGTAACTTTGAAATGGCGACTATGGGGTTAACATCCTGCCTTGAACAGGATCACATAAGCCGGTGTAAAGACGAATAATGACCCCCATCGAATAATGACCGGGGGGTCATTTTTCAACAAAAAATGACCCCCCACCCGTAGAAAAAAATCATTTTTTGTAGAAAAAGGGTCCTAGGGGGTCATTATTTTATATGTTAGTCCTATAAAATAATGACCCCCATTGAAAAATTACCCCCTTTAAAGTGATACAAAATATACACTCTTTGATATCTTTTTTACAGCGAAACTAATTTTTACATTTTCTGTAACCAGAAAAATACAAAAAGTCGTATGAAATAATTAAGAGATTCACGTAGTCTTTCAATGCTAAAATTGTGTTTGAAAAGAGATTCTTTAATTGTCAAGTAAATGAAATTTCTTTTTAATATTCCTCCTTATAATGTTTGCTTAAAGAATGATATTCCACTTGTTTTTGAAATCAAACCATGCAAAAATCAGGTTTAAATACTCTTTAATAGGAAAAATTAAATTTTCCGTCATTTCAACTTTTAGTTTGTTTAAGTTTGGCAAATGCTATTTGACATTGAAAGAGGAAGAAATTTTTATCCCCCCCCCCAAAAGAACATAACGTTAAATCAAAACAAAAAAATAATAATAAATGAAAAGCAAAAATATAAATAAAACTCTATACCTTTCAATAATTCTGAAAGAGGCTCTAGATAAAATATTGAAATGAAGTTAAGCCTTCACACAAGTACTATCATATCATAATTTACTTCGCCATGATTAAAGCATACTTTAAATGTTGGTGGAGGTATACTTGAAAGTATTTTGCCAAAGTAACAGTTAAAAATTAGTAGAATAGTAGATTATTTTTAGCTTTTTTTTAAATTCTTCTTATAGAAAATAAAGATAGGGTGGTTTTTTTTGCTTTTCTTCAATATCGACTTCCTCCTAAATAAGAAAGGGGGTGGGGTAACTATAAGACCTAAAAATATGCTCTGTAAAGCTATGGGCTAGTGTAAAATACACAGTCAATCTAATGCAAAAACTATACATGTAGACATAAACTTTTGATTTAGCACACAGTATTCATTACATTTCTTTTAACGTAGAACCTACTTCGTATGACATCATAACTTGTAAATGTGTTAAACCTGTGCTAACCCATTAAGACGTCATAATTAATTCAATGCCACTTTTTCCCGTACTTGACAGCTTCAATAAAAATGGTAGAAAATACTGCATTTAAAAATCCACAGAATTCAATCATGCCAACATAATCTTGATTCAATTCATATATTTTTTGGTTTATAATGCTTAATGGCAATATATTTCTGGAATAAGAGAAAACATGTAGGCACCTTTTATTTACTAGATCTAGACCTGAAGTTGACAAACCCAAGACTATCTAGTGTAATGAAATTACAATGTACATACAACTTTCGTAATAATTTGAATGGTATGTAACCATTTTGAAGGAATACATAAATCGTAAGAAATCTTTAGTTGCCAGCTATATAGTGTAATATCTTGATGAAATGTGTCTAAGTCAAAGATGTACGTGTTGTAGATCGTTTGATCGTGTGTACATTTTTGTGATATCTATAATGAAATGATGTGCATTCCTTTTAACAATTATTTGTTACCTATTCATATTCTTGATGTTTGATTACAATTTTTCTATCAAATATGATCTTTTTAAAGAAAAAGTACAATTTCTGATAAATATTTAATCTGAAAGTAACCCCAAACAGTCATTTAATTATTAAATCCCGTGTAAATGCAAAAAGGTCAAGAATATGAGTATCGGTAAATAGCCTATCTTTCATTAGTTAGAGGGGAAAGGTATATATTTTAATCATTTTTTGTAATCATTTGGCTATGTTCTTCATCATATTGAAGATTGAAAACATTGTGACAAAGACGTCTAAAAAATATTTACAAATATAGGGTGAATAATTGACTAAAAATAATAGAGTTCATTTGACTATTTTTTTTAATGGTGGACTTATCTTTTATATTAATTGAATAAAAAAGAAATTATTCTTGATAAAATATTGTTTAATATTATTAAGTTAAAAAAGTTTATAAACGACGATGTTTGAAGAAGTTTTTTTGTGATTTTTCATATTCCATTTATGACAAGTACCCCTAAAAATATTTGAAAATGTGAAGTCGCAGTATGTAAATACCATACCAAGTTTCGCAGCATGTTCTAGATTAAAAAACAAGAAAACATATCATGATATCTTAACTGATTGATGAGCAAGTACTAATTTCTCATTTTGAAAAGTTTGAAAATCTTGAGACAAAGACTTTTCCGACATAGGTTCTACCTTAATTCTTGTTATACTCCACCCTTTTACTCAGTTCTGAGTATATTTTTCAGAGAATTTAATATGAAAATCAGAACAAACATTTTCATTGTAACAGTTGTAACGTCTTCTTTATAATGTATATTAATATGAAAAGTTAATTGAAGACCATTTCTTTATGTCCCCGTAATCGAAGATTCGGGGGTATATAGTTTTATCGTGTTCGTCTGTATGTCCGTCTGTCTATCTGGCGGTTTGTTTGTCCGCAGAAACCTTAACCTTCACCATAACTTTTCATTTATTGGAGCTATGACTTTCATATTTAATATGTATATTCCTTGTGACAAGACCTTACTTTGGGTACCACCAAATTTGACCTTTTGACCATTACCTTGGAGTTTGTCCCATTTTACACAAAAATGCCAAATTTTTACTTTGGCCATAACTTTTAAACGGTAGATACTAGTACTCTCATACTTCAAATATGTAGTTTTTTGGCATTACCTTTCATTGGATACTAAAAACCTTGACCTTTTGACCATGGAGTTTTCCGTAGTTATGAATTTTTTTTTACCTTGGCCATAACTTTTGAACGGTAAGGGCTAGGGTATTCATACTTCACATATGTAATCCTTGTTACATTAAACATTTTCTTAAGAAATCATCAACTTTGACCTTTGAGTTTGACCTACCTTTCAAAAACTTATCCTTAGCCATTACTTTTGAACAAGTGGTGCTAGGGCTTTCCTATTTTGCAGTTGTATTTCTTGTGAGAAGACCCTACTTTGGGTAACAATATATTTAAATTGCATTTAATAAAAGTTTAATCTTCGCTATGTTGCCATACAGGGGCATAGCTATTTCACAAACACATCTTTTTATATATGAGGATTTGCAGATAAGAGATGGGTACCCCAAAGCGTAACAGACGGACGGACGGACACCCCAATCACTATATATCCTACCGCTTTTCAAGCGAGGGATATAATAATATATAATACTGCTGATTTTTTCTGTCAGTTCGATGAATTCCACCATCAAAAAACAATGTTTACCTAACCCTTAAGGCTTGATAAATCTTTTACTCCTTTTGATTCTGAATCATTGCATTTACCTTAAAATATAGCTATAATTGTATAATGTTATGAGATCAACATATCATCAGTTTATTCCCAATAAGCTCAGGTGAGCATTTTGGCCAATATGCTTCTTTATCCATTTTTTTTTTTTTTTGCCCCCTAAAAATTTTAGCTTTAATCTACAGGGGGTCATTTTTCTTCACGTGGGTTCTGCAAATTTTTAGGGAAGTGACACTTTTTCTACGGGCAAAAGGGTCATTTTTTCTACGTCGAATAATGACCGGGGGTCATTTTTCGCTGTCGAAAAATGACCCCCGGTCATTATTCGATGGCGGTCATTATTCGTCTTTACACCGGCAATTGCTCTTTGAGCAATAAGCCCAGCTAAAAATCAAAAACCATCATTTTTTAAGGAATTCCCTCTTAATTACATCTTCCGTAGTAGTCCAATCACTTTGGAACTAAAAGTTTTCTGTAGATGTGCAGTAACGTTTCTGAATTTTTATTTTTCATCTATAGGAGGCATGGGTACCAAATAAACTTTTTACACCTCTTTTAACAAATTCCATGTTTCATTAAATTCTTTAATTCCAGAATAGAAGTTATTTTATTAATATTGGCACATTCTTGCTTTATCAAAATAAGTACATAATAGTTATAAAGGCACACTCACCCCCCCCCCCCCCCCCCCCCCCCGACGACATAGGATTTTCGAGTTTGCACAGTTTAGGTTTTCTTTCTTTTGTCAACCTTTTTTTTTAAGGTTGGCACCATCATTCTTTAAAATCGTTGCTACTGGCTTATTGAATGGTGTTTTTTTAAATAAAATATTAATTTGATTCTTAATTTATTTACCAAGGAATGTAAAATATTTATTGAAAAACAAATATTTGTTTTTATTTCCATCTCTTGACATCATCGATATTGTATTCCTTCCCCTCTAAATTTGAATTTCAATTTTACTGTTTTCAATGAAATCGATCCATATGAAATAGAGAACTCTTTTTTTTTTGCAACTAGAGCAATAGATTCAAATGAAGAATTATATTAATAAAAAACATGAAGATGAAGATACCTGTACCACATTGTAATTTAGTTTTTCATTGATGTTAAAATGTATTAAATAATATAGGTCATATCATTTTCTGTATCGCAGGCAAGATTTGGAGATTAAATTATATGGAAGTGCAGAAAGAGCTCTGATTTGGATCCAGGAAACAGAAAAATTGCTTGAAATAGAAGCTATAGACAAACTGAAGGTAAATTAGAAATTTGTCTTCAACGATAAAGATAATAAAGTTGAAAGAAAACCACAATTTTAGTAATACCTGGCACGTTAATTGCTCAGATTTAGAGACAATTCTTTTAATGCTTGGGAAATTAGGAAAGCATATTAAACAAAAGGTCCATGGGCTTTATAGGTCATCCTAGCATCATGCAACAACTTTTTAACCATTGAATTTGGTCTATGTTTTAAACCAGAGGCAATGGCAGTCACAATTTTGAAAGAAGTACTATTGCTCATCATAACTATACACTTAGTATACTTAACCCGGCTGAAGCTAGCAGCCAATAACAGCAGCCAATAAGCCCGTAGAAGCTAGCAGCCAATAAGGAAATTCATCAAAGAACTGAAAGTACTGAGAGACAGTACTGTTTTTAATACTTTATTTTAGATAATTAAGGGCTAATGATTGAATAATTAATGCGAAAATTAATAACATAATAAATAAGACACTCGGAGGCAGTAAGGCTCACCTGAAGAAAAAATGTGATTTCTTGAAACTGAACAAAAAATAGAAATAAATTACCCAATCATCTTAGTCCACTTGATCAAACAAGCACTAAGAATTGGTTCATTACTTCAAGATGAGTACCTTTTCAACTCTTTCAAGATACCTCAAGAATATGACAGGGCCAAAAAGCTAACCTGAAAATTGTTTAC
>NW_026926141.1:0-26911 GCF_032062105.1 Saccostrea cuccullata | reverse complement strand
TTCAAAACACTATACACAGCTGGTTGCTATGGAAACAAAAATATGTCGTTTTCCATAGCAACCATTGGTATTGAGTTTTTTTACTCTGCATGACTTCATATGTCATCATTACGAAGAATTGTGGAAAGTTTCATTAAAATCCAAGATTTTCAATGTGCCACCTTTTGCATGATTCTTACTGAGACCACTACTTAAATGTTCAAATGGTACCAGACAACACACAGTGTATGCCGATGAAAAAAAGTATATACCTACTTACTGGCTATGAGGACAATAGCATGTTTATCGTTCCCAAATTAAGACAGCAAATATTTCCCTAGGTGCAGCCGAAGGAAAAATTGCTGTCGAGGGGGACGATATACATTCTATTGTCCGAATAGCCAGTAATAGGGGTCTGAATCTGACTTTATTTATGTTACGTCACAATCTAGATTGCGCTGCCCCTTGCTGCAACTTTTCCGGAAATACGGAAACTATGTATCATAGGTTTTATCTTTTACTTTGTCATGCGTTTATAATACGATGTTTACATAGCATTTCGTCTGACCGTTAGAGGAAGGAATATCACAAGCCAAGCACTCCTTCCCCAAAATGATAAAAATATAGCCCCCAATTATTTAATAATAGCAGACGTTCATATAGAGTCAAAAATTAAACGGTTTAGCAAGAGCAATCTATCTTTATTTCTCAAGAGCGGTTCATATCATGAACATATATAAATCTAAAAAGGATTTTCAACTTAATAAAACACCTCCAACTTTTTAATAATATAAATTTGAAAAAAAATTCACTGTTTACAAAAATCATGTATCTGCTTTAACAGAAAACTCATAGGATTTTGAATTTCTAAACAACACTGCAAAGAAACAATTCATAATCATAATTAATAAAAGTGTATGTATTCAATCAACAGTTTCTTTTACAAGTTATATGAATGAATTATCTTCTTTAGAAACTTACCATGGAGAGAGATTCTGGTTCACCAGTAAAATAAATCCTATAATTCTTTATCATTTTTTTAAAAAAATCTTCTCAAAACAAGATGTTTAAATTTTGTAATAATGACTTTATTTTTTATTTCAAGACAACAAATCCATATTGACAAATGTTGTCAATAATAATTAAACTCCCGCTTGAAAAGCTGGAGAGTATATAGTAATCTGTATGTCCGTCCTTCTATAACGCTTTGAGGTACCCATCTCTTATCCGCATTCCCTCATACCACTGAATGAATTTGATGAAACTTGCAGAGAATCTTTATTTTATATTGCCACTGTGCACCTCCTATTTTATGTTTTGATCCTACACATACTTTGGGTTTCCCACAGCAAAACATAAACACTGCTCTTATATTCATATGGGTGGCAGGGGTATCATTAATTGAGCTTATTGCTCACAGTTCCTCTAATTTTTACATGAGTTTCCATTATTCTAAAAACTGCTTTTGGCAGTTCACCCGTTTCAAAATTCATATTACTTCAAAATTATTGACATAAGACTTAGACATTACATAAATAGATAACTATATATAATCCATTTTGAACCTAAAATACCTTACCTTCCAACTGATTAGAATCATTTTTTTTTAATCCAAACAATAATTTAATATTCTTACTATTAGTCTTTTTTATACAAATTTTATTTGAAAAAAATAAACAAACTTTGATCATAATTCTTATTACTTTTATAAATGTGATTGTGAATAATGTATTACATGTATAAGGTGAGAATAAATGACAGTACAATAGGTAATTCATAAGAAAATCATTTGAATTTAAAACTAAAACTACAATAATAATAAAATATCACATAAAACAACAGTAGATAAATAAATACAAAAAAATGGAATACATTATGTTAACACTTAAGCTGAAGAATATATTGTCATTCCGCAGAGATCAATCCAATTTTTGAAACAATATTTCAAATTCTGGATAAAGAATCATATTCTTCATTAAAAAATAATTTTATCTCATTCTGAGTCCAGCATATACCTTGCTGTCATCAATAATTCTAAAGTCAGGCGAGAAAAAAAATTAATTTAATACAAAGGGGACATTCTAAAAACTTATTCAAAATGAAACATCAATAGACTGATCGGGGATTACATTTGAACATAAAAGGAAACTAATTCCAAATGCGGACATGAAAAAGTTCTATTGATTAACAATAATTGGAACAACAATTTTGGAATGAAAAAATCGATATTTCTAAAGTAGTTGCTATTGATTGTTTTTTATTCAGGGTACTGGATAACATATTATGGAAGATCGATTAGATCATTTCATATTACTGAACCAGTGATTTTTTTTACTGTGACTTTCAGAGATAAAGGCGGTTTCTTCTTCTTCCTTCTTGGTACTTTTTGTCCGGGAGTGATCTTGTAAACTGAATAGAACATCATTTTAAAAAGCTCTGGGTTATGGACATTTAAGGGTTTTTTCTTGAAAATGCTATCATATAATGGAATATTATAAATATTCATAACAGATAGATTTAAAAATTTGGATCCAAAGCTACAATGTAAGAACGGTATGCCTCGACAAAGCTGTCACTTTGAAAGAAATAAATACTGAAAATTTGGTTGGTAAACAATTGCATATCAATAATAGTTACTTAATTCTTTAAAGAAATGTTTAAATTCAATTTTTTAATGTAACCGTTGTCCTGTACACAGATATTTCTTGGGTACACCATTCTTTAACAAAAAAAAAATAATGGTTAGATTGATTGTATATACTTAAACGTCCCTCTCGAGAATTTTTCATTTATATAGGCTTCAAATTTTTACCTTTACTGGCCACTTAGGGCCATTAAGCAGTGAGGGGTCTTTATCGTGCAAACGCCTGCCGCTGACACGGGACCTCGGTTTTTGAGGTCTCACCCGAAGGACCCGCAACTTTCACTTCAAAGTGCCGAGCGCATGGCGAAAGATTAGTTGCTACCCATTTTATCGAGTAGGTCATCCGCGGCCGAGATGAAACTCATTTTTCTTCACACAGATACAAACTCACGATCTCCCGATCACGTAGCGAGCGCTCTACTGACCGAGCTACCGTGAACGGTATGACCCAATGAATATACCGGAAAAATCTAATTTTTACATAGAAATATTAAGGAAAAATCTCTAAAAATCCTCTTCTCAAGAATATCAAAGTCATGATTTACGCAGAAGCATTCTAAAGATCTATATTTGTTCAAACCAAGACCCCTGGAGATAGGATTGGACCATATTAAACATACAATCGGATGGGAAAAAAGCCACCGTTAGTCAAAAATATTTTATCATCTTAAGTTAGATTCAATGTTATTTTATGCATTACCATTCTGTTAAAATCGAAAATGGGGACCTCTTATTAAGAAGCTATTCAATGACAAAAGTGATTTTGATTTTTTTTTTCAGGTGAGCGTCATGACCTATGTGTCTCTTGTTTATTAGGAGTTGTATAATGTAAATTTGCGAAGGATGGATGGACTCTACACTAGCCTAATTCTACTTCAATTTTAAAATTTTAGACTTAATGACTTAATGGTTTCGAAAATATTTTACATGTTATAAAATGTGCACAACACATCCTGGGTAAAAAAAAAATCATAGAAATGGCGATTAATTAACCGGCTAATGCGTCACCTACAATTAATAAAGGTAAATAAAACTGATACAATTACAAAATTAGCTTAAATCTTTGATAAAAAACTTTCAATTTGAATTAATTTCATTCTAGACAAAAAATTGTCATCCACCTATGTTTTTGCACTAAGTTATTGTGTGACATTCATAGCTATCTGCATTTCTGAACTATGTATATAGTGTATATAAATTTCAACAAACCATAAAACATATGCAGATAACGGACATTTTTCAAGATAAAAAATTCATAAAACAAAATAAGAGCAGAGGAAACTCTGACTTATAAAACATCAGAGGTGAGATCACTTGCCAAGGAGTAGTGTGGAGGGGAAGCTGATGATTGAAATGTTGATGTCATCCCGTTAACCATAAAGATTGGGTTTTAGATTACATTTAACGTCTTTTTCAAGTAAATTGTCCGAGTATGAAAAAGATGTGTCAGAATCTGTGGTGTTTTATCTGGGTAATAATGGAGAGATCCGTGGAGAATTTAGTGTTCCAATAATCAGTATGAAAAGCGTAAGTCAGTTAATGATAAATTGTATATGCTGACAATCTCAGTATATCAATCATAGAGTTAATGATTTTTTATGGAGACTGCTGCTTTTGTTTCAGCAAATATTTCGTGTTTTAAAAGTGTTCATTCTTATAACTTTCTCTCGCGTTTTGAATCAATTGAGAGATTTAAATCCCGTATGCAAGAGTTAATGGTTTACTGCTGCATATGTAAGGAATGTTGACGGTTAATCATCACATTTAATCTAAAGTTTGGTTGTTAGATTACATTAAAATATTTAAATACGGGCCAGATTTGTCAGACTCTGTGGTATCTTGTTATCAAGCTAACCAAGATATATTATATCGACAGAAAAAAATGGTAATAATGCATCAGTTATAATACGGTGTCGATATTTTAAATGTTTTCTTTTTTTCACGATTTTTGACAAATTCTACTTGATATGAATACAGAAGTAGGTCTGATGATAATTTGGCACAAATGGTGGATGCACCCATGAGAATTCTTATATATTGTAGGAAGACTTAATATCAGATATAAGATATTAAGAATCAGAAACTCCAGCATTTTTTTGTCAATATCAACTTTAGAATACTTGTGTGTACAATCAGACTGTTTTTGACAAAATAATTTTGCTAATGACCAAGACAAGTAATATTTAATGAAAAAGCTGCAGTCAATGGTAAAAAAAAATCACACGACTGTCCTAACTATCAGCTTACCAACATATATTTCATTACAGATTTTCCCATATTATGATGTTTCGATAATAACTTTTTAAGTGCTTTGATAATATGCTGCTTTTACACAAGTTCAAACAAGCCCGCAATATTTTGAGAGGCCAATTCGCAGAAATATATTTTTAAAATCTTAATTAGTCTTGCCTGAACTCTCATATAAAAGGAATCATGTGTGGTAGAATTGCACAGAGTATCGATAACCACTAAGGTTCTACCTGGTTAACCGAAGGACGAAAACTAGATTTTCTGATTTTAAGAGGGAGATTTCTTTTCTTCTTACTCAGTTCCAAAAGCCTATGTAAGTAGTCATCTAATTACCAAGGCACTTTAATCAGACTTTAACCAATTGTGATTTCTATAAGTTAAAAGATCTTATTACATTTTGCTTGTTTTTTTTTAACTTTTCATCACCCTTTTATTTTACTAAGTTGACACTATTATGCTGTTCCAATATGCATGTATATAAATATATAAATTGTCCGAAATTCAATAACTACGGACCGGCAGTCAAATATAGATAATTGTACTAATTCTCTTTAAATTGTTCAGGAAATGAATATACAGAGAACATGCATGTAACCCAAATTTGATAGACTGCAAGATCTTTTTTTTATTTTGTAAAATGAAGGTACAGTAACAAGTAAAAATATGTAAATATTAAAAAAATATATTGTCATCAATATGTTTTTGCAATTTTTCATCTTTTTGGAAAACTAACTGTTAGCCCAGAATGACTATTTGAAGGACACATTCATCCCGTAATAAGATCCTTGGTTACGGAATGAATTTACAGTACACGGATACAATTCAAATGAAAATATACTCAAATACAAATAAGAAATTTTACAATGCAGATGGAAAAGTATAGAATGCAATCGAAAAATTATACAACATAAATGAAATCTTTAAATTGCAAATGAAAAAATATACAATACATATAATGATTAAGCAATGCAAGTTGGAAAGATCGATTATTGCCAAGTTTTCTCTTAGTACTATTTGACGAAAGTGATACCATCTAAAAAAAAAACCAGTTCTATTGAATTGCTTATGGATGCCCCCGTTTTAAAATAAACGATTCATAGATCGTTTGACTGAACAAGAGAGGGTTATTTCACCGCACCGTTTATTGAGAAATTTATTAAGAATTCAGGTATATCCTGTAAGAAACTTGGTCTCCTTTATGTGTTTTAACATGGGTATTTAAATTGACGCCTCCTTTCTACCTTATTTAAATTTCTTCCATTGACACAAATGAAGCTCGAAAAATATTCCTAAAAATATGCTTTCAATGTCTTGTTATTATCCATGATCTTTAAATCTACTACTTTATTTGGAAACCAATTATCATTTTCTTTTTAAAGTATCATCAAACGAATAGAACATTTTATCACCAAGTAAATCAACGGCATTCGAGGACGTTTTGCAGTGTTATTACTTGTACACATTTCAATTTTCAAACTTAAACATACTTAAATATTGCATTTTTTAATAGATGGATTTTAGGATAGGATTCTTCTCATATTTCACGTATTTAAAAATTCATGAAATTTTCACAGAAAAATGAAGACAATATCACTAATTGATGGTATTTGTTAAATTCAATTCGACTGTTTAAATAAGAGACAATGTCAGGTCAATGTCATTACTTTTTTCCCTGACATGAATAATAAATAATCATTGTTGCCAATTATCTGATCCCTACTTGAATTTCAGAAGATTGGATTTGTTGTCTTTTTGCAAAAAAAAAAAAAAAAAAAAAAAAAAAAAAAAACGATACTAACATTTGGGGCCTTAAAGATGATATTCCCAAATTTACATAAATAATCTAACTGAAATGGATATTGGCTAATCTGAATTTTTTCTCTCTTTTTAAATTTTTTTTAGGTTATATTAGTTATTTTATATGCTTCCTATGTTTAATTTTTTTTCATTTTCACATATTGTAAAGTTGTCACAAAGAGATACTAAATGAAACAAAAAAAAACCCGTTTTGATCGCTTACTAAGAGAGAAAAATACTTTTTTACGGATTTTCGGATCAAATCTGTACTCAGATTTGAAGCTTATAAGAGCTAACATATTTTTTTTCTTTTGTTTGAAAAGTCATATTTATTTGATATATTTAGGAACTTTAATCACCTATTTTTAATATCATTTACATTTAAAGAGTTTCTTCAAGTCTTTGATTGTTTCAAAGTTATTACTAATTTCACTATGTTTTATAAATAATTTCGAGATGAAGATATTTTCATACCCCACCATTCCGCCAGAAATATAGTACCTGCTAGATTTCGCAGTTTACCATTTCTATTTAACAGGTTGGACTCAGTTTCTTTTTTAGGGGAAGTATTACTATAAATTATTCATTTTTCGGTAATTAAAACATTGCTGTATTCGGGAATTTTTATTCGTTTATTCTCTATTCTCGTGTTTGCTCTGAATAAAATTTAAAGCGCATGAATGTTTTCATATACTCTAAATATTTATGTCTATTAAGTGTATTTTTGCTCAAAACGTAAATATTTATTGTTACAAAAAAATTGAAAAAAGAGTGCTGAAATATACACTGTATGTTTTTTCGGAAGCTTATCTGTGTTAAAATTGTAAGATTGAATAATTTCAACACTTGCTTACTCATTCATGAAATTATTCTTTCTAATTCAATTTGCTATTTATTTAAATGACATTGTAAAAATAAGTTTAAATAGCACTGTAATAATAATTTTAAATATTAAATTTCAACCGATATTCTTTCAAATATGGATTTAGAATGAATGTCCTTTTTAGATACTTTAGTTTTTCATACTTTTCGTATCATTCATCAACAGGGACAATGTATGTGGGACATACTAAACACGATTTGTTTAATTGTGAAACTCTCACTACTGAATTGAATATCCCCTTAGATTCCAAAAAATCCCCTGTTGTCCCCCTGTTAGTCCCTGACATTTTCCTGTCTCTCCCTGACTTTCTCCTATGATGCCCTGTCGTTGTCCCTGCTCTCCCTTTCCAGTCCCTGTCGTCCCCTGTCGTTGTCCCTGCCTTCCCTGTCTACTCCCTGTCGTCCCCTGACATTCTCTGATGTCCCTGTCCAGTCCCTGTCGTCCCCTGTCGTTGTCCCTGCCTTCCCTGTCTACTCCCTGTCGTCCCCTGACATTTATTTTGGCCAAGAAAAGGAGTTTAAAATATATTTTTGTTGCATTTAAGAGTGAAAAATGATATAGTCTTGAAAACTTAATTTATTTATCTATTTATTTATTTTTTGAAAATATAGACTTAGTAAAAAGTTAACACATTTTTTAAATGCCTTAACTTAATCCCCTGTAATTGATGTGATTTTTTTTAGTTTGGTAGCATTTCGGGGAGAGAACGACAGAGAATTGCATCAATTCTTAAGAAGAAATAAATTACCAGTTTATTTCATCTTGTGATGCTAGACGGCATATACATGGAACTTTTTGAACCTTATATATATATTTATCAACTTTTTTATTTTTAATTTGATCTAATTTGAAATATTTTTAAGTGTAATAGCTGTCTTTGTAAAAGAACTAGATTTAAACATTTGGGAATGCATTATCAAATCCATGCATGGGATATTTTGTTTTTCCAAAGAATTAAATGAATAAAAATTAATTGAAAAGAATGATATATAAATGCAATAATAAAATAAATGTCTATTTAATAAATAAAGATTATTAAATAAACTAAAACTCTATTTTATTCATTTATTTTCTTATGTCAATAAATCCACAAATCAACTGAATTAAAAATGAATAAATAAATAAATAAATAAATAAATCGATAAATAAATAAACAAATAAATTAATTAATAATGAGAATCATATAAGTTTATTCATTTATTTCTTTATTTTTTAATTTATCACTCATTTATATCCCCAAAATTTTATTTATTAGTTTTATTTTATTTATTTCCGGAAATATGCTACAAAGTATTTTATTTGCGTATTAAAACGACTTTTTATTACTTTAAGTCCATGATGGATATCAAAATAATCGTCTCATTATGCACAATATTGATCTATCAATTAGATTTTTGGTACTTTGTGTTGATTTAAAAATCGGTTTTTAAAACCCTAACAAGGTTCTAAAACAACATCAAAGCCATTGATGTTTACCAGTAATTAACTCGGGGTATACGGTCATGACACCTATTATCTTTTTCACTGACCGCTATACTTTGTTTATGTAGTGGCAGGACGACCGTGTACAGTTAACAACTGTTTGAAATAACATTTTCTTTTTGCATGAGAACTCAATTTTTTTTTCAATCAAAACGGAATAAAAGTATGAAAGAAGCTATTGACGGATAAAGATTGTGCATAATGAGCCGATTATTTTGATATCCATCAAGGAAGTAAAATAATTAAAAGCAGTTTTAATATGCTTCAAAAATACTTTGATACATATTTATCGTAAATCATTTTAAATAGAATATGCCGAACAAATCCAGTTTACGGGTATTTGATTATTTAATTTCTTTGTATCGTCAATTTTACAAATAAAAAAGATTGTTTTTATAATAAATAAATACATGCAGTTAATAAGTTTTTTTTTTGTTTAATTAGTATTTAAAATCAGTTATTATATTGATTTTAAAAACTTTATATTCCAAAATGCACCAATACCCCCTGCTGTCTTTTTTTTTTTTTTTTTTTTTTTCTTACAAATGGTACAAAGTACAAAACCAGTATTTAACGAATAAAACAGATTGAAGCGAAATAATTTCATTGTATTTAAATAAAAAAAATGAATAATTAAAAAAATTATAAATAAAATATCAATCTATTTATTTTTGAAATTGAAAATACAACAAATTAATGAATTATTTATATTTGCAAGAAATTGTGTTTCTTTAGTTTTATTTTATATAAACACTTGCATCCATAGATGTGCTACAAAGTATTTTATTAGCATATTAAAACTGCTTTTAATTATTTTACTTCCATGATGGATATCAAAATAATCGTCTCATTATGCACAATATTAATCTGTCAATCAGATTTTTGATACTTTGTTTTGATTAAAAAATCGGTTTTCAAAACCCTAACACAATTCTGAAAAAAAATCAAAGCCATTGATGTTTACCAGTAATTAACTTGGGGTACACAGTCATGACAGCTATTGTCTTTCTCGCTGACCGCTATACCTTGTTTATGTTGTGGCAGGACGACCGTGTACAGTTAACAACTATTTGAAATAACATTTTCTCTTTGCATGAGAACTCAATATTTTTTTCAATCAAAACGGAATAAAAGTATGAAAGAAGCTATTGACGGATAAAGATTGTGCATAATGAGCCGATTATTTTGATATCCATCATGGAAGTAAAATAATTAAAAGAAGTTTTAATATGCTTCAAAAATACTTTGATACATATTTATCGTAAATCATTTTAAATAGAGTATGCCAAACAAATCCAATTTTCGGGTATTTAATTATTTCATTTGTTTGTATCGTCAATTTTACAAATAAAAAAGGTTGGTTTTATTATAAATAAATACATGCAGTTTATAAGTTTATTTTTTTTTGTTTACTTAATATTTAAAATCAATTATTATATTGATTTAAAAACTTAATTATTCCAAAATGCAACAATACCCCCCTGCTGTCTCTTTCTTTTTTCCTTCTTTCTTTCTTTCTTTTTTTTTTATATTTTTTTTTTTACAAATGGTACAAAGTCAAAGTACAAAGTACAAAACCAGTATTTAACGAATAAAACAGATTGAAGCGAAATAAATTCATAGTAAATAAATAAAATAAAATTAATGAATAATAAAAAAAAAAATAATTAATAAAATATCAATCTATTTATTTCTGAAATTGAAAATACAACAAATTAATGAATTATTTATATCTGCAAGAAATTGTGTTTCTTTAGTTTTATTTTATATAAACACCTGCATGCGTAGATGTGCTACAAAGTATTTTATTAGCATATCAAAACTGCTTTTAATTATTTTACTTCCATGATGGATATCAAAATAATCGTCTCATAATGCACAATATTAATCTGTCAATTAGATTTTTGATACTTTGTTTTGATTAAAAATCGATATTCAAAACCCTAACACCATTCTGAAAGAACATCAAAGCCATTGATGTTTACCAGTAATAAACTTGTGGTACACAGTCATGACAGCTATTGTCTTTCTCGCTGACCGCTCTACCTTGTTTATGTGGTGTTCAGAGTGACCGTGTACAGTTAGCAACTGTTTGAAATAACATTAACTCTTTGTTTGAGAACTTAATTTTTTTTTTCAATCACAACGGAATAAAAGTATGAAAAAAGCTATTGAGGGGGTAAAGATTGTGCATGATAGCCGATTATTTTGATATCCATCATGGAAGTAAAATAATTAAAAGCAGTTTTAATATGCTTCTTTACTTTTATTTTATTCATGTTTTATTCATTTAATAATGGAGTGACTTTCTACCTTTGTAAGAAAAAAAAGAAGAAAAGACAGCAGGGGTACTGGCGCATTTTGGAATATTTTAATTTTTAAAATCAATACACTTGATTTTAAACAGGTAGTAAATAAAAAAAAAATAAACTTATTAACTGCATGTATTTAATCATTATAAAAACAATGTATTTATTTTGGAAATTGACAATACAAGCCAACTAAATAATCATATACCCGAAAATGGGATTTTTTTGGGCATATTCTATGTAAATTGATTTACGATGAATATTTATCAAAGTATTTTTGAAACATATTAAAACTGCTTTTAATTATTTTACTTCCATGATGGATATAAAAATAATCCTCTCATCATACACAATCTTTACCCGTTGATAGTTTCTTTGATAATTTTATTTGTTTTGATTGAAAAAATCAGTTCTCATACAAAGAGAAAATGTTATTTCAAACAGCTGCAAACTACACACGGTCGTCCTGCCACAACATAAACAAGGTATAGCGGTCAGTGAAAAAGATAATAGATGTCATGACCGTGTACCTCGAGTTAATTACTGGTAAACATCAATGGCTTTGATGTTGTTTCAGAATCGTGTTTGGGTTTTGAAAACCGATTTTTTAATCAAATTAATGTATCAAAAATGTAATTGACAGATTAATATTGTGCATAATGAGACGATTTTTTTGATATCCATCATGGACCTAAAGTGATAAAAATTCGTTTAAATATGCTAATAAAATACTTTGTAGCACATTTCAGCAAATAAATATAATAAAATTAATAAAACAAATTTTGGGGATATAAATGAGTGATAAATTAAAAAAT
Source organism: Saccostrea cuccullata (assembly GCF_032062105.1). Lineage (NCBI taxonomy): Eukaryota > Metazoa > Mollusca > Bivalvia > Ostreida > Ostreidae > Saccostrea > Saccostrea cuccullata. Next base: position 14,752 of record NW_026926141.1, on the reverse strand, counting down.
AAACAAATAAATGAGTAACTTTATATAATTCTCATTATTTATTTATTTATCTATTATTCATTCATTCTTAATTCAGTCGATTTGTAGATTTATTCACATAAGAAAATAAGTGAATAAAATAGATTCTTAGTTTTTTTTTAATAATTTTTATTTATTACTTAGACATTTATTTTATCAATGCATTTATATATCGTTTTTACATTTAATTTTTTATTCATTTAATTCTTAGGGAAAACAAAATATCCCATGCATGTATTTGATAATGTATTCCCAAAAGATGAAATGAATTGGTAATTTATTTCTTCTATAGAATGATGCAATTCTCTGCCGTTCTCCCCACGAAATGCTACCAAACTAAAAAAAATCACGTTGATACAAGTAATAAAAACTAAATTACAAGGGATTTAGTTAAGGCATTTAAAAAAGTGTTAACTTTTTACTAAGTCTATATTTTCAAAAAAAATATTTTAAGTTTTCAAGACTATATCATTTTTCACTCTTAAATGCAACAAAAATATTTTTTAAACTCCTTTTCTTGGCCAAAATAAATGTCAGGGGACGACAGGGAGTATAGACAGGGAAGGCAGGGACAACGACAGGGGACGACATGGACTGGACAGGGACATCAGAGAATGTCAGGGGACGACAGAGAGTAGACAGGGAAGGCAGGGACAACGACAGGGGACGACAGGGACTGGACAGGGAGAGCAGGGACAACGACAGGGGATCATAGGAGAAAGTCAGGGAGAGACAGGAAAATGTCAGGGACTGACAGGGGGACAACAGGGGATTTTTTGGAATCTAAGGGGATATTTAATTCAGTAGTGTCTGATGCCCAGGCATGGCAACATAGCGAAAATTAAACTTTTTATTAAATGCAAACTCACTGGAAAAACTATTCTGAGGTCAAGGTCAAAAGGTCAAGACCGTTGGTATCCAATGAAAGGTCTCTCCAAAAATACTACATATGTGAAGTTTAAATGTCCTGGTATCTACTGTTTAAAAGATATGACCAAACTAAAAGTTTTAAATTTATGTGCAAATGTGGATCAAACTCCAACGTTAAAATGTCAAAATTGGTGTTACCCGTAGAAAGGACTTGTCACAAGGAATACACATTCGAAATATGAAAGTCATAGCTCCACTAAATCAAAAGTTATGAGCAAGGTTAAAGTTTTTTGTGGAAAAGACAAAAAGGCAGACAGAGAGACAAACAGCTAGACAGACGGACGGACACGACAAAACTATATAACTGTATATACCCCCGAAACTGAGTTTATGGGGGCATAATTAGAAATATACAAAATATGAAAAAAAAACTTATAACGACAAGTAATTGTTTCAGCTTAAGGTCCTCTTCCCCTTCCAATGGTTTATTTTACTGAATTCTTTAATGTTAAACGAGGCTCGAGTCTGACAGTTAGAGTTATATTTTTTTTGGGGGGGGGTGTATTTTATACAATTTGAATTATAGTAGTGTGGGACTGCATTGTATCAATCGCTGATCGTGTATTGCCAACAAACAAAAAAAAAATTAAATGAGGTTTACGATTTATCAAGGGCGGGGTATTATTCGCAAGCTAGAATACGGTCATTACATGTATATAACCCAAGTTTTTGTTGTGTAGTGAACTTTTAAGTTTAAGCTACACAATAAATAATAATACTTCAGAATCAACCAGAAAAGGTCAATGTGCTATTTAATGACACAATGAAATTGTTACCGTACAGTTTATATCGATAGTAGTTTTCACAGTCGTTTAGCATTTATTGTTCTTTAAACGCATCATTTAGCAACTGTTTTCATCTAATTGATGATTGAAATTATCTGTACAAATCTAGTAATTTCCTCATGAGAAACCTACTAGGTTACTTTCATCAACATCAGCATGGTTTGCAAAAAATAGTAATGCTCGTGAAAGAAAAAAAGGATCGTTTAATACAAGGAACAATGCAGGTTGATTAGTATCTCTTCAATGTTTTGGATGTTCTACAATTCACTACACATGTGTTGATTAGAATGCCTACAATATGAAATTGAAAACGAAACAGACCACCTTTACAAATCAGCTTAAAAAAACTTTTTTAAATATGCTTGCACTAAAAATACATAATTTTAAAACAATTTTAATTTAGTGTGGGCCCGCTGCTCTAGTTTCTTCCCCTTTACATTCTTTTAAAAATCTTTACCCCCCCCTTTTTTTTGCACTATTCAATGGGACTTACATTTGAACAAACATGCATCTGCACTGCCTTGAGATGCATGTATATCAATGAACGTTAATCTTCTTGAGAAAATTATTTTAAAAAAAAATTCTTTTGATTTTTTGCTCTTGCAAAACCCTAGCCCTGGGGTCATGATCCCAACACCCTAAAAATCCATTTGCGTTTTTTAGCTGAACAAAGGGAACAAGTTACCATAATGTTGATCTAAGCTATTCCATGGCGTTCGGTAATGTGATGGTCAACCTGGTTAGTGAATATTTCAATTATTCAAAGGTTATTATATAGACTATAACTGCATGACGTTAACTCAAAGAACTGCAAAGGATAATATTGTTTTAATTTGCAGCTAACCAAAGTCAATTATCAAGAGTAAAAATTCTTTAAGGAAATCATATGTACATATAAATAGATATTAGATGAATTTTCACAAAACATCACTTACTTTTGAAAACAAAGAGAACTGACCCCTGAAATTACTATATATACCTAACTATAGTTTGCTACGATTAACTATAGTTAATACTTTGAAACGTTGATTTACTATGAAACTTTACTTTTGAACGTTTTTGAAGATTCAGAGCCTTAATTTGTCTTACGTTACCAATTATAAAACTCCTTGAAAAAAAATCTTAATATATAAGAAAAGGTTCTTTTTAATTTACTTTTTGGGAAAAAAATAATCATACCTGGGATTCATAGTAAAATTATTTTGATTATTGATAATGAAAACTATAATTTACGATCATAGTTAACCATTATTGTAAACTAAACTTAACTATGATAATCGATTGTAAGCATGTAAATGCATAGGTCTTCTACAAAAAATAGGATAAATGGCAAAAATAAATCTATATGTGTATATATTTACTTCTTGGCTTATTAATTAATTTTTGTAAAAACTTGTTCATAAATGATTTTCTTAATTTTAATCTCAAAGAACATTTTATTTATTTTTTTTTTGTGGAAACCTAAATATTATGTCAATGTTTAACTTATTTTCCTATAGGTACAGTTAACAGCATTAGGCATAAAACATCATTAAATGGTTAACTTCTCAACTTGGAAAAAAATCTATAGGCACATATGAAATAAAGTGTGGTGGAAGAATGACTCGTGACTCATTTGGTTAAATCTCTCTTTTAGGTGCAAAACATTGTGAAGATATTTAACAGTTTCTTGAAATTCTACTTACATTAAATATTTAGATTTGAAGTTTTTACATGTATTATAATGATCAAAAGTTCTAATAGCCAATTACACATCTTTATTTCAGGTGGAAAATGTTTCCTGAGATGTCTTGGCTTGTAATTACAATTTTTGCTCTAATTTGGAGAACAGAGCAGTTGGGGGTGATTGCATGCAATATATCTGATGACAATGTTGAGAAAAATCAAAAAATATTCAACGACCTTATCTCAAAAGAATTTAAATTCATTTACGTGAATGTCAGCTCCTCATCATTTGAAAACCTCACTCTGAATCAAAAGGAATGGAGTAAGGTTGTTGAATGGATATGGGTTACCAAAGAATATAAACACTTCCTAACTTACCCTGTTGATGTTGATTTCTTTACACTTGGAGTTTTGAAGAAACATGTTAATTATTTGCAAGTAAATGTCAACATTTCGAATGTATCAGACTGTGTGGGAAAAACATTATGGAAGCAGATTTACAAATATTTGTTTAAAGAATATCATAACACATCCGGAGTGTATTTCTGTCATAGGAATTTCGAAAATCAAAATTATATATCGGGTCTGACTTACATATCTTATGTATCTATTGGCTACGGATTTCACTGCTTCCAGAAAAATGAAACCTCATCTCTTGTTGTTGTGGAAAAATCTTACATCAACTACATTACAATTGCAATAATACTGGTTGTGTTTTTCTATTACCCATTGTTTTTGTCGCATTTTTTGCACGAGGGAAATAAAGGGAATCAAGTGTTAGAGTACACCATTGCCGATTATCCCTACACAATCCGCCGTTTCTTGATTCATGTAATTTTTGACAATAGTGACCTTGGTTATCCAGAAATCAACGCAAGTGGTGTCCGTCTTTCTTTATTAATCGGTATAGCTACAGGAACAGTCTTCGTAGTTAGATATACTATTGGAGGAAACATCCTTCCTCCTAACGCTCAGTTATACAGAGAGGTTCATGCTCCTGCTACTATCATTTTTGGAGGACATTTTGCTTTAGTGGTTTTATGTGGATTAATAGGTTTATGTTTTCTTGTTTTATTCAATAGTTATCTTCTGTTCATCTCAGAAGAATCTGAAGATCATTTCCTTTTATTAGATTTTTCATCCAAGGTATCGCGATTTATTCCTGTGTCAAGTTTCTTTAAAGACATAAGGGAATCTGGACCAATTTTAATGCAAACTGTCAGAAGATTTTTCCTAATTCTGAATCCACTGTTCTGGTGCCAGATTTATCTCATACCATTGTTTCATTATGACTATTCTAATTGTTCAATTTGTCCTAAATGCATGAAGTATTTTTTTAAATTGCTAATATCGTTTTTCAATTTCATACTTAATTTTGTTTTGGTGATTATTTTTTCAGTATTTCCATTGATAAGTATAGTACACCGAGGGATTTACAAAAGCTTTGAAAATTATAAACCTCTTCAAACAGCACGTGGTCAAATGCTGGCCTTATTTCTTGCCTTAGCATTTTCCCCCCTCTTTTTGTACCTTGGAAGTCCAATCTATGCAGGCACGAGTTATTTGGTACAATCAGTCATTTATTTTTTTCTTGTTGCAATACCACACTTGTACCTGTCACATTTTGATATTTTCCTTATTATTATGGCAAGCATAACGTATTCAGGAAAGTTTGTTCTTGATTTCTTACAATTTTATCGATTGCTGCTGCAAAAGATTATGCAGTCAAGAGGTATAAATAATATAAAGACCGATGAGTTTGATTCAGCTGTGGAGAATTGTTGTCCTATTACAACAACACTTTTTCTTCTCTTAGCAAAAATACTCCTGACGCTTTCTCTACTGGTTGTTATGTATTTAACATTGAAAGATCTTCATTATCTTAATAGCCAAAAAACGTTAAATATAAATGTGTTTCTAAGCCTTGTTTTCATGCTTACTCCAGGTCTTTTTGAAGTCCTGTTCTTTGAAAGCAATACTGACAAAGTGGAAAGAATACATTTAGATTTAGAAGAATGTTTAGGTCTCGAAAGAAAAGACCAAAGCATTACAGTAAATATCACCTTCAATGATCAAAATTCAAATCAAAAAGCAGCAAATGATAAAAATTCAGATCAAGGCGAATATTCTCTAGAATCAAACCCAACAGGAGAAACAGGAAAAAATGAAGATGCAAGTTCGTTGTGCATACAAGCATGTCTTTGTTGCTGTGGCTGCATAAGTAGTCCTGTGAATGAATTCGATCAATGGGTATGTTGTTTTACTTTGAAAGAGTATGAAAATAAAGCAGATAATGAAAATAAAGCAGATAATGAAAATAAAGCATGTTATGAAAATAAAGCATGTTATAAAAATAAAGCATATTATAAAAAAGAAGCAGGTTACACGTATAAGCGTGTATACTTTTTTGACCCTGATTCGGATAATCAATATCAGAAAGTAAATACCTCAACTAATTAAGTAATCCCTTTGGTTTGATGTAGATAAGAATACTTTATCGTTGTATTTCATAAATTTTGCAATTGTATTTTGAAACATTACTGTAGCTTAACCCCATTGAAAATTTGTTTACGAGGATGGCATTTGTTATAAGTAACAACACGTGGTCAGTCAAAGTATTGTTACATTCTCTGTTCATATGCAAAGAAGCATTCTTTTCATTAAAATAAAGCATCCAATCCAAAAGAAATACTCCAATCAAATTGCAAAGAAATATTGTGATAAATTTTCGCAAACTCAATTTTACAAAGACACGCATTTTTTTTTGAATGATAGAAAGTGAGCTCTGAGCAGGCCGTAGAAGTGAGAAGGTCTGTCCTTCCTGAGTAAAACATTGTATGACCTATGTTGTCGCATTACAAATGTCTTACACGTGAACAACATCTGAATTTTTGGAGTGTGTTTGTAAAATTTTCCTGTGTGAACTTTTGAGTACTTTGACAGCGTGAGTTTGAACTGTTTAATCTACATGTAAGTTTCTTAGTCGTTTTTTTTTAGTTATTATTTGATTACTTTGTCAATTCTTTTGTACTAGATAATACACCCGACACATTCCGGTATTTTTTATAATTGAGTTTGTTACCGAGTATGGTAACCCAGAACATTCTGTAATATAAATATAAATTTTACGTGTTACATTATTAGATACTGAGACAATGGTGCAGCGTTTCAGGTAATTCTGCGTACTTAGACATCAACGGCTACTGTGAACAGTGTTTAAACGGTAATTACATGATCTCATTAAGGACTGTACAAAAAATATGGTAATACCATGCGCAACCTTATATAAAGATCTTCGGATATTTGCAAATCGCAAAGAAACATTCCTCTGGTTAGGCATATTTAAGTCGGTGTATAAAAACTAATTTAACTTTTTTTGTTCATTATTATGTGTGTTTATTTCTAGTATTATTTAATTTTGTATGAATGTTTTATGTATGCATGTTGGATTTGTGCAGATATTTTTGCATTTTGTGCTCTGTAACAAGATTAAACTTGTTTACACATATACTTTGTTCTTTTTAGGTCACCTGAGTAAACTCAGGTGACCTATTGCTACAGTGTATCCGTTTTTGTCTGTCGTCGTGCGTCGTGCGTCGTGCGCTAACATTTGAACATTTTCAGCTTCCTCTCTGCAACCACTGAACCAATTTCAAGCAAATTTGGCTCAAAGCATCTATGGGTGAATGGAAACAAAAATTGTGAATTTCATGATCCCTGCCCTCCTGGGGCCTGAGGGATGGGGCCAAAACCACTAAAATTAATGCAATCTTTAAAAATCTTCTTCTTTACTCCTGGACATCAAGCAGTCAAACTGTTTGCATGATTGTAATCAGCAATGAGTTCTCTACCAAAATTGTGAAATTCATGGCCCTGGGGTTAGGGGTTCTAGTGCTAGGGCGGGGCTAAATAAGTAGGTAGCGAAAATGCATTATTTCTGTGAAAATCTTCCTCTCTGCTCCTGGGTATCAAATAAACTAACTAATTACATAGTTATGATGAGCAAGAGTGCTTCTACCAACATTATGAATTTTATGGCCCAAGGGTCAGGGGTTCTGGTTTTAAGGCGGGGCTTTATAGATTATATAATAAAAATACATGAATTCTTTGAAAATCTTCTTCTCTGCTCCTGGGTATTAAATAAACTAACTAAGTGCATAGTTATTTTGAGCAAAAGTGCCTCTACCAAAATTGTGAATTTTATGGCCTAAGGGTCAGGGGTTCTGATGTTAGGGCGGGGCTGTATTGATTATATAGTGAAAATTCATGAATTCTTTAAAAAATCTTCTTCTCTGCTCCAGGGTATTAAATAAACTAACTAATTACATAGTTATGATAAGCAAGAGTGCCTCTACCAAAAGAGTGAATTTTATGGCCCCAGATTCAGGGCTTCTTGTGTTAGGGTGGGACTCTATTGATTATATAATAAAAAAAATTCATGAACTCTTTGAAAATCTTCTTCTCTGCTCCTAAGAATTAAATAAATTAACTAAGTACATAGTTATATTGAGCAAGAATGCCTCTTCCAAAATTGTGAATTTTATAGCCCCAGGGTCAGGGGTTCTGGTGTTAGGGCGGGGCTCTATTGATTATATAGTGAAAATACATTAATTCTTTGAAAACTTTCTTCTCTGCTCCAGGGTATTAAGCAGATGAACTACCTATAAAGTTATGATGGACAAGGGCCCTAATCTTTTAGAATTGTGAATTTCAAGGTCCCAGGGTCAGGGGTAAGTTAGAATGGGGGGGGGGGGCTTATATACTGAAAATGAATGAATGGTTTGAAATCTGCTCCTTGGTATTAATCAAATATCAAGGCCTAAGGGTCAGGGGTTCATGTGTGGTAGGGGCACTACTGATTATTGCTGAATATTACTGATTAGTTGAAATGCATTTTTTGTTCCCCTACCCTGCGTATGGGTATTAAGTAAACAAACTAAGCAACTGCTAAGTGCATTGTTATGATGATCAATGGTGCCTCTTTCAAAATTGTGAATGCAATAGCATCTGGCTTAAACCATGAATCAAATTCAATCACTGGAAAGTTGTTGCATAATGCTCAGGTGACCTATAAGGCCCATGGGCCTCTTGTTTCAAAGCTTGCTTACAGGGACGGAATATTTCCATGCCATAATCACTAATTGTGAGAAAAAGCAACTACTCCCCTATGTACCTTTGACGCATCAGTGAATATATACAAAAAGAGCTTTTGTTAGTCAAAATGTTACTGAATTTACTGAATAATCGTCAGTTTCCTATAGGAAATGTTCATTGAAAATCCACCACCTACTCTTGGATAACCCCCCCCCCCCAACACACACACTATCCCATCCTCACCCTTTTATCCTCACACACACGCCCTAAGAATCACCCTCTCTCATACACACACCTTCACACACAATCACACTAAATAGAAATTTGGATTTTTCCCTGGACTGTAAGAAGATGAAAAACGGATTATACTGACAGAGACTACATGTAGTTTTTTTACAAGATGGTGGTGTTTTTCTTTCGAGTTTGCTGTTCTGTATTTGCAAAAAAAAACGGAACTTCAGTTGGCGTAGCTTTATTTTATGCTATTTTTGCCCTTTATACTGTCATGTATCAATCAACTTCTCTGCATATGTATCTTAAATACAGCACGTTCTCAAAATAAATTTTAATTTATTTCTGAAAAGAACAAATGCTAAATGTTCATATTTTCCCATTATAAATTTTTTATAAATATTTCTCTAAAAATGTAAAATGTCAAAATTTCTTAATCACATAAATATACTTATTTCACAGAAAATCTACACGTGATTTGATTCAAACGAGAAGGGAAATACACTCTTCTTGTTCATTTTTTGCGTTTTTATTTTTATAAATCACGTTTGAAATTCCTCATTGTTGCCGATTGCCTCACATCTACCTTTCTTTATATTCAATGTCGCATCTACAAACACTACGGTCGAATTGAGCACCTTATTCATTAAGACTCATATCAGTTACGCTTACAATGTACCACACTGTCAAAACTAATCTGACCAAATCTGTAGAAATATCACTGCGGATATGTACTCCCTGTCGGGGCCGCACCCACAGAAATCTGTCAGAAGTTTGCAAGTTGTACAGCTTTAAAATGGACAATGCTTTCTCTGTTATTGACCGTTATACAATTTAACAGGTTATACACAGTTAAACCCCAGTCACATTTCAAAAAACGATCAACGGCCGATGGGTTTTGAAGCAAAAATGGGATTCTTCGGGTGACAGTCGTCAGTTTATCGGCCGTTGTCTTGGCCGATTTTGACCTATTTTTTTGTCGGCCGACCAATTTTGTGTCCATCGGTCCAAGTTATAATTTTTCATGCGTCGGTGGCCGATTTCTTCAAGTGCAGTTATCCGTTGACCAACCTTCGATCATCGTCCGCCCATCGGCTGTCAGTTTATTAAGTTGGTCGTCCGTCGTTGAACAAGAAGGGTGTTGAAAATTTCGGCCGACGGTTAAAATCAAACTGTGGCTCAGAGCTCGATGATCGGGCGACGATTGGCCGACTTGTGAATGTTTAACCTATTAAAGGATACAAAACACAAACAAAATTTTGATGCATGGATTGATATAATTTTTTTGATCGGAGATAACATAAATAATTAATCCGTAAAAAATAAAGAAATCTTAAGTATTCTTTGCTGCTTAGATATAAACCATTTGTCGTTTTTATGCAATTCCATACAAATTTTACACACATTTTTAACACTGAGTCACAATTTTATAAGATTCTGCCACTCTGCCTTGCAAATATTACTCACGTCACCTATCTGAATATAGATCTATGAAAAAATATTGCTGATTTCTAAAGAAAAAAGATTTTTTGTGTTATTTATCCAAGTCATCAGTGTCCTTAGGAAAAAATGTGACTGCTCCGTGTTGCCCGATACTGTGTCGGCCGATTCTGTTCTTTCAGCCGACAAGACCAGAAAAATTTAGTCGCCCGACCATCGGCTTAAATGTGACCTAGGCATTAGAGGCAAAAGCTCGTGCTGCATGTTGACGCCCGTTCACACCCAAAATTCGTATCTACGATTGATAAACTCGTCTCGATCCCTAAATAATAAATCAATTTATTTATCTATCGACATATACTATATTTGAATAAAGATAGAAAGTTGAATTCCCCAAAAAGATTTACTCATTATTGTAATACACACACATTGGATTACATTGCCATAATATTATCAAAGGCCAGCTATTCAAGGAACAATAAGTTAGGAATTGGTGATATATTAAATGTTGATACCCTTTCGTTGAAAATATTATGCGGACTATTGAATAAAATATTTTATCCCTTTACATTGCATTTACTTAAATAGAAATATGCAAATAGGACAATTATAATTCCAAAAAAAGAAAGTAAAAAAATAATAATATTCAATACAGAACAACATTTAAGAAGATATTTATAATTGTTCCTAATAGTACGTATTTCTATGTTAAACTTTGATCACGCACTGAAGTGCCCAAGTAGGTAATAGATTTAGCAATTCTTCCCTACAATATTTTGCAGAGATTTTCTTCATCAGATGTGTGAAAAAAATGCGTAATTTTTTTCAGTTTATTGGGGCTATTTTACGTGCCACTGGATAATATATAGAAGAAATTATTTGCAATTTGTCAGTCAGTAGAGAATGAACGGTACACTCAGGTAAAAGTGTATATTTCATTTAGTTATATTTATACGGTACTTTGATAAGACTAGCTATCTTACAAAAATCTAACATTTTTATACTATAGTCCTTTTTTCTTCCAAATGCTTCCCAGTTGTTGTTATGCACGTCTGTTAAAAATATATTTGTCTTCGTGTATTTATAAGGTGCATACACGCTCGTGTTTTCTTCCCATATTTTTTTTAATTGCCTTTCAAATTTTACAATTTTTTTCTTATTTTGGTTCATGCGTACTTAAATAAATTTGTATTACTTAAGGAACACGGAAGTTTAACCTTTCTTTTGACCTTTCAATAAAATGAAAGATGACTAATAAACACGCACGGACTTTACAAATGCTTAAATTACTGTAAATGTATTATATTTGGCGTGTATGATATTTGGCGGAAATTGAATTTTTAACTATTTAGCGTAGATTTGATTTAGCGGAGTCTGAATGTGCTAGATGTACTTGTATGATATACAAGACATTTAGCGATGTACTTGATTTAGCGGACTCTGCTTCCCGCCAAAATCGCTAATTAGAATACACCGCTAAATGTAATACGTTTACAGTATATATAAAAGATGTTCAAGTTAGTAGATCGGTATTTTAATATGACTGGGGAAACCGAAACAGGTTTCACTTTCCTTTTAGTTCAAATATGATTTCCCCGTCTTAGCCAACTATCAAGATTCAAGGTAAGTAGGACAAATTATAGATGTAGAATGCACTGCTTTAATTTTCATTTTAATCAGAACGATAACACATTTATCTATGTACGAATTTTGATTTACATTCTTATCTTAATGATTAAATTTAATTCCATTTATATCAGCATCAATATTTTAAATGTATCATATAAAATGGTGACAGTTGAAAATGTTTCTTTGTGAGAAAGAAAAGGAAAGGTTTACATTGAGAAAATGTTACTATGGAAAGAACGAGGTCTACATGGGATTTTGTTTCATGAAAATTATATTATAATATTTACATTACATATATTTTTTGCATATAAAATGAATGAAAATCTTTTGCATTCAAAACACCATAACACAGACAGGGTGCCAAGAGGTTAAAACATGCGTTTTAGTTTGACGTCATAATCGTTGAACGCCGAGGAAATGCAACGTCACAAGCGAAAATCAAAAAATCACGTCCAAATTGACCAGAAGCTGTTACGTTGGCTGATCCATTAAATATAGCTTACACGAAGGATAATACATAGGTTTTTTTAAATAGAAATCACATTTGCAGTTTAGGTAGAAAGTTAAAAAAATGTAAATATAAGCAATGATTCATTATTTTTTGAGTGATATCGTTTCATAACTGCAACGGTGTGTGAAAACAAATTTTCATAACGCGCGTTATTCAATTTGTTTGCACACACCGTTGCAGTTATGAAACTATATCACTAAAAAAATAATGATTCATTGCTTAAATATATACATTTGTGGTATCTTTCCATTATATAAACATACAAAGAGATAATATCTTCAATTCTGTATGAAGTTTGTCGGAGGTCAGAGGTCAATACATGGCCGAATCACATGGCCCAATAATACCTACCGTTACTTATAAATATAAAATGAATTGTTTTTCATGTATAAAAATGAACAAAATAAGTTAAATAATTGTTTTATTAACAACATGAACAAAAACTTCATACATTTTTTGGCGATCGATTTAACCTGTGTACATAGAGAATATACCCCAGTCCGATAGACTAGCCTTTGTTTACAAGTTACATATGTCACTTTTGTCAGCTGCACAGTTTCTAACTTTTTTGTTTATCCTTATTTTTGTTAGACCTTAAGTTAAATCTTCATGATATCGGCTAAAACTATATTTTTTCATTAAATTCTACTCACGATAAATGTGTAAATCTGTTGGAAAATATCAAAGCATTGCAATCACGCCACGAACAGCTGAGAAAAACCTCGATCGGCGCTGTCGTACTTCAATGTTAACTGTCGCCAGTGTCTCCGTCTTAACATAATAAATATGCCTTTAGTTACTGAAATCGTAGCGTGAATGTTTTTAATCAAATCTAATACTTGATCAGGCTAACTGGCTCGGACAAGTGTCTCAATCCATCGGATCCATCCATCCCTTTCAGGCGACCGAAATTCCTCCAACTTTTTATCAATATTCTCGGACGTGTTTCTTGTGTCTTTTCATCTTTTCAGTATTAATGATCAATTTTCACAAACAAAAATATTCCCAGACAAGAATCTGTTTACAATTACGGATGACAAGTAGCCCTATACAAAATATTCCTTTCGAAAAAGAATTCTAAGCCCGACGAATTTGAAGCGTAACCGTCTTTCAAGGCAAGTTACACCTTGCGTACTGTTGACAGAAATCTAAGGAGACCTGTTAGTGCAATATTTATATCCGAAGATATTTAATTTAATATTTAATTGTCAATCTCAAATGTATATATAAATGATAAATAACAAGTTTATAAGATTCAATGGGAATTGAAGTGGGACGGTACGTGATCAAATCTTCTAAGACCTTCGACCTTCACAGGATTTGATCAAGTGACCGACCCACTTCAATTCCCATTGAAGTTTATAAACTTGTTATTTTTTTCTTAATTAAACAAACACAGGATTAAAATAATATTACAGGGACAATCAGCATCGTGTTAAACGATAATATTGTAGGGAAGGTAGAAGACAAAACCGTATAGGAATTGAGTTTTTATTCTACTAAGTAAATCAACCATAAAAAAACATCAAACTATTTTCTTTATGAACTTCTGGGAAAAAAAGAATTTAACTAGTTGATATCGCAATTACTAAATTCAACGGAACTTAAAGTTAGGAAACACATTTTTCTTAACATTGACACCACCCTTTCTCAACGATACCTACAGAAAATCAAAATTGTACACATGTTGAAAAAATATTTGTCATTATGTGCAAAATAATTGAATATCCATGGGCAAGTAAATGGTAAATATTATTTGTTTGTTTGTGTTCGTTTGTTTGTTTGTTTTTTGTTTGTTTGTTTTTTTTTGTTTTTTTTTTGTTTTTTTTTTTTGTTTTTTTTTGTTTTTGTTTTTTTTGGTTTCTGTTTTTTTTTTTTTTTTTTTTTTTTTTTTTTTTTTTTTTTTTTTTGTTAGTTCTCACAAGCAGGATGGATGTGTATCATATATACTTATCCAACTTTGAGTTTATTTGACGGATGCAGCTGCAGGATGCATCCCCTTAGGCTTTTACGTTACTTGATTTTCGAAAGTACATGCGAGTGCTACATTATTTTAGATTGGTAAATAAAATAATACCGGTATTATATCAACAATGAGCAATAAATGTTTATGCAATAATATTTCATAGAAATGGATTTTTTTATTATGATGGCAATTTTTCATGTATATTTTATCTGGTTTATACTGATTTCATGGACTTAAATAGTTGAACAAAATTATATATTAATCATTGAGAAAAAAAATACAAATGAAGAGGACAAAATATTTAAACGTTAACTTTCATTACTATGTTTTCTTGACATGTGAAAGTAATAAAAATATTGAATGATCCCACCTCCTGCAGAAAGAATTATTTTGAAAATATGTGAAGACACTGCAATTCACATTTATTTTAGAATTAGCCAATAAAACTTAAACATGACAGGTTGAGCTACATAGATTTACAAT
>NW_026926140.1:0-27264 GCF_032062105.1 Saccostrea cuccullata | reverse complement strand
GCATTAAACTTATGCCATTCAAACTTATAGTCAGACTAGCTCAGTTGATTTATGCACTGCCTTTTACACCTTGGATTCTTTCTTTTTAAAGTTGGGGGTTCGAATACACTTAATACAACACTTTTAATGTTTAAAATTTCGCTTTTTCAAAGGATATTTTAGTTCTTTTATAGACTTGTGTATCTTTCCTTTAATTATCTATCCTTTATCCTTTATCTATCCTTTCTGCATGCCCATTCTTGATATAAGAAACACTAAAGAGATATCACATCGTAACAATGTCAATCCAATTGTACAGTTGTCAGTCAGGCGGAAAGAATCTCAGTATAAGCACACTTTCTCCGAGGACAAGAATAACTCACTATGTGTTACTCAATACAGGTATTCTTGGCAGCATCGAGCTGCGATGAATTTCAATTGTATATATATATATATATCCTTACTATTTCATCACATTAATTTTGGCTACATATTTCAGTAAATGCACTCCCTTGGTTTCATTTAGGCCTGTATAATTTGCACACATTAATGACATGTTTTATAATATTCACAGATAAAAAGCCTTAGCACTAGACATTAAGAGTAGAATTTCAGAGACAGTAGTCATTACCTTTATGCACAATGAGAAGTAAAGACAAATATTAATTATTACTTTGGGAGATAACAAACAGAAAATCAATGAAAGGGTTCCTCCTACCTCTACTCCCTGAAATAAAGATTTTAGGAAAACAAACTGTTTTATGTATTCAGCCTAATGTCATTAGTTGGAACGGAAATGTCAAGCTTTTTGTAGAAAAAAAAACCAAGCCCGGTCCTATAGGTCAGATCCCTGTTTATAATGAAGTGATCCTTTACTTGTTTTAAAATATAGCCCAGAGATAGATCAATGTTTCGGGTAAGATATTATATGGACAAATTGCTTTGAATGGTTAAAATATCTAGAGCAGTCAAAAAGGGGAACATTGAAATTACAAGTATTTTAATGTATCTGTTTAAGCATTTATATGTAAAAATATTTGATCTTTAAAAAACTATTTTTGCTCAATGCCATACTTTTTCGTATGATGAAATGTATGAAACACAATAGCTTTTGATTTGGTGTTTTTAAGATTCGATTTTTCGCTGCATTGGTCTTTCAAGGATTTTTCATCTTTTATGCTTTTTTCTCCCTGGTTGTCTTGATGTAAAAATAAAATTTGTCCAAAATCAGAACTAAATGGTAACTGGTATTTGTTTTCCGTTTTAACAGTGATCTTTGATAAATCACTAGTAAAATAAGATTTTGCCGGCCTTGAAGGCAAGATTATTTTTGAGCTATCCATAGACATTTCAGTGGAATCTGGTATCTGGTATCTACATGTCCTTTTCTTGACCCATGCATTATACATTGCTTGTCTCCTGTCATGTCCGTAATCTTGTCTCCCTTCGTGAAATTCTCCACCTATAATTTCTTTAGCGGCCGAAGTAAAAAAAACACTCTTTCCCCTCATCGAGATCATATGGAATATGATCTTCATCAGGACTCTCACATTCCATTAAGTCCATAATGAATGTAAGTTTGTTTCACAGATAGATATTATAAAAGTTTAAGCTTTGTCACTAATAGAGGTTTGTCTTTTTGTTTAGGCTCAAATTACCACCACAGAAACAATTTCTGAAATCTAAAAAAAAAAAAACGAAACAAATGCGTCACTAGTCTGTCAAGTTGTATAATTAAGGAAAAAACTTATGGTAGGTTGTGGATTTATTCGTTAACAATTTTCACGAGAGAACATGTCCTGAATTTTGATATAATGTTCTTAAGAATTGATGGCATATTATCTGATTTTTAAAAAAATAAAATGCGTCTGCGTAGTTTTAAAGCTACAATACTGTAAACGCAGTATAGTTTGTAGTACTATTTTTACACTTTATATAGAAAGAAAAAACCGTAAACGGTTCTAAAGCCAGTTTTTGGGAAATAGTTTCTTTGAAAAGGATTAAATAACTTTTTAAAAAAAACGTAGACGAATTAGTCAAGAATTTCAAAATGCCAATATAAGGTGAGGTTAAAACCATTGAGATATCAAAAATCAATCTGTCTAGTCGCCAGTTAATTTGGAAAATAATTTCTCTGTTTGCTTTCATATTGCCAGAATGTTGCGTTTATGGTGTTAATTTACAGTATGTGGCCATAAGTGAGTCATAATTGCAGTTTTACGCTATATATTTAATTGAAAAATCCATTTTTATAAAAACTTGTTGTAAAACCAATTTTAGCTCAATTTTCACTGAATCATGCAGAATTATGCAAATTTTCTTGTCTTAAAATGAATAACAAAATGAGACTCAAATCATTGTGAATAAATTATAAAACTGTCAAGACAAAAATTTCTAAACTTAAATTACTAAGATTTCTTAACAAATTGAAGTCTTGAAAAAATTCTATTTTGCGCTTGACCTGTGATTTCACTGCAATGCCTAAAGATAAATTATTTAGAAATAATATGAAGAAACTACAAAGAATTCTGCATTTTATAGTGTTTTAGTCATAAAAAATGAGCAAAAAATAACACTGCAATAGTATTTTAGGAAAATGCATTTTTCAATGAAATATATCGTGGAAAATAGAATTATGACTCACTGACGGCCAGGTACTGTATTTTATTGCAACGTCATGTGTTGAACGTGATATCACCTTCACATACGAGTATAAATATCTTTACATTTGGACTTTAAACAACTTGAAATGAGACTGTTGATATTCTTGACTCATTTACGTTTTTGTCAAAAGCTTGCCTCGTTTCAAAAACAATATTTTTTCATACGTATACCAAAAAAGACAAAACATGGATATGCAGTTAATTATGGTACAGTGTACTAAAAGGAAAAAGAAACCCAGCTTAACATAATATGCAATTTTCTTTTGATCGCCTGACCGAGAATTACGAAAACTGGTCAGAATCTTTGTAGCTATGCTATCAAATCAGTGTTCAGAATTACTCACAATCAGCCGTGAAATGTAAGAACGGTATGAGGGAAAGTGCAACCTCTTGACGAAAAGTTTATTAACCACTTCTGTGCCACATGGCCGATTTTGGGCCGATCACACAGTTGCGTAGAGTGCCACGGGGCCGATTTTGGGCCGATTTTTTTATTCGGTTTGTGGATACGCATTTCAACTATTTAATGTGAATTATCGTTGCACATTAGTATCTTCGTGATGTATTACTTTTTAATTTAATCGCAGAAAACTGGTAAATGAAAAAAAAAATGAATAAAATTAAGTTAATGACACTTGTAAATGATTATGATATTTATTGATTTTCCCCATAATATTCTGTGTACGTTTGAAAATAAACACATCAATACACTATAATCTGTGCACTTAATATGTTCATTAAATACACAATTTCTTTCCCCAAAATTATTTTTACCCCGTTTAAATTTAGTTGGTCTTTATGCCTACAATTTATTTTTTGCCTCAAAAATAAGGTGTTCTACAAATAACGTCATTTTTACGTACATGACGTCACAATAGCACGTACGTGTTATACCAGACGCTGAGAACGATGGCTGGTGTTTGGTTCAGAGTTATGCCGCCTGAACCGGTGCCAAAGAAACCTTTTACCGGCAATCCAGGCCCAAAGAATATGCCACCTCGAAATGCAAGTCCCTTGCAATATTTCCTGTTGTTCTTCAACTTGAATCTTATAAGAGAAATTGTTCGACAAACAAACAGGTAATTGTATTTTTATATATAAATATATATATAATTATGTAACCTTTTAAATAAAAAATTTAGTTTTACTTGTTAATTAAGCGCTTTTTAAAAAAAAAATATTTCAAAACGGATAGGTATATTGGGATGTGAAAATATTCTCCGGTTATTTATCCTGTAAGAATTGAAAAAAAAATTGTCGATGTATATATTTTTTCTACCTATATTGTTAATAAACGTTCAAAGTTTGCTTTTCAAAGTCTTGTGCACTTTGTGGGACACAATTTTC
Organism: Saccostrea cuccullata; assembly: GCF_032062105.1. NCBI lineage: Eukaryota > Metazoa > Mollusca > Bivalvia > Ostreida > Ostreidae > Saccostrea > Saccostrea cuccullata. Next base: position 23,275 of record NW_026926140.1, on the reverse strand, counting down.
ATGATTTTAAGAAAACATAGTCATGTACACTTGGAATATTTACAATAAAAAATGTCCCTATTTAAAAAGAAATAACTCCGGTTTTAGTGTCTTTCATAAAGTTGGTCAACATTCACCGTGTATATACATGTATACACTCCACATCCGTATATTCGGGATTGAAGTGTAATTTATTTATTGGGGAAATTAAGCTAAATGAACCTTTTACAGCGATTGATTTTAATATCTTAAAGTACGAAAAACACAGTAATTTCTCCGCTTCCAGATACCAGTACTCCACCAAACGCACTTGCGTTCGATTTGCTGGTACTGCACTTACCCCTCCCCCCCCCCAAAAAAAAAAATTAATAAACAAACTAGTGTTTTGGTTTTGCTTTCTTTAATTCTAATCTGACTTTTCTTGATTGCACTGGTGTATATATATATATATATTTTTAATGATACGACACAAAATTTCTACTTAATTAGCATATCAAATTTAGTATAAAAAGTGCAAGGATATCTTATGACTATCACATTTAAATCAATAATTTTCACATGAAAAAAATCTTAGCTCTTTTATGCTTCATGTAGTTTGATATTCATAACTATGATAACAAGTACTAGTACATATTGTATGTTTTTAAAAAATCCTAACGCATTTTCCCTTCCTTTATGACCTTCTTTCGATCTGCTTTTAACGACAACATAAATGATTCATGAAAGTATAATTTTTTAAATCAATATTTAATAATTATTTCAGAAATTTTCTCTTGTATGTATAAAAAATATACCGTATGTACAATTTATACACAATTTAGGTATGCTCGAAATCAGATTAGAAATTCTTTACTGTCTCGATTTTCACGAGCAAGGAATCGGGTTCCTGTGACCATAAGTGAAATGAAAAGGTTCATTGCTGTGATACTGAATATGGGTTTAATCAGGAAACCAACCATTGCGGAATATTGGAACAAGAGGCATGATAGCCAGTTGAGTCGATGGTTCATGAAAATGTTCCCTAGAAACCGGTTCCAGCTTATTCTGAAATTTTTTCACATTGTTGACAACAGGAAAATCCCAAAGCGAAACAGTCCAAATTACAGGTGAATTTTGCATTTCACCCTACGAACCAAAATTTTCTTATTACGTATAATTTGTTTAATAAAATGATTCAAAACTAGATGAACGAGTCCTTTAAATATTGAAACTCTTTAAATCTAGGAATAAAGTCAACAAAGTGCAACTTAGGTTGCGTATGTCTTTAAATGCAATACTGATAACAAAAAACAAATCATAAGGCCACACAAATAAAATTTTAATGTTTTTCGGACCCACGCGCTCGTATTTTTTCAAAACTGTACAAAATATAATTTTTTTATATATATTTATTGTCAATAACATACAAATATCTTATAATGATATATAAAAACAATTAATAAGCTATTTTACATATTTATCTATAACATTTGAAAAGTTGGTGATATCATAATAATATTAGTTTAAATTTCCCGCACCATGGGAATTCAGTACTATTTCATGTTTCATTTCCGCCACATTTATCGTATTTTTAATCTGCTTACTCTGCAAATTAAAAAAAATATAATTGTCTGCTCATTTTTTTCATGCTCTGCCTTAAAAGTTTGCTCATTAAAAGTAATACATGTACTGTTAAAATTTAACCGCTAATTACCCGCTCTTACTTTTTTCATTAAATGTCCGACGAACATGAAATTCAATTGGTGTGGCCTCATGAATAAATATTACTTTACAGACCTGATGGCAAAATTCGACCACTCATCGACCACTTCAGCCGTGTCGCCAATTATTTCTACACGCCGGACAGGAATATTTGTGTTGATGAGTCATTAATTGGCACTAGAGGTCGAACCTCAATGCTGCAATACATACCCTCTAAAGCTGCAAAGTTTGGTGTTAAGTTCTGGGTATTGGCTGAAAGCGCTACTGGATATGTTGCTCACTTAAAATGCTACTTGGGTAAAACCTTTACACCAACTTCAAATATGTTGCAAGGAACAGAGGTAGTATTACAACTTTTAAAAAATTGTAATTTACTCCGGAAAGGTTACCATGTTGTTTGCGACAGCTTTTTTGTAGTTTTGATTTGGCAAGAAGGTTGATTGACATGGGTACATATTTGACAGGGACACTACGATCCAACAGAAAAATGCCCCTTTCAATCAAAAACGCATATGTGGGACCAAATGAAAGTGTTTATGTCAGACAGGGTGACATTTTGGCCGCGGCTTACAAAGGAAGGGAGGGAAAAAGCCTGTAAGAATGTTAAGTACATTCATGAATGCCGAAAACTCCAACGGAAAGCCAAAAATAGTACATCATTACAATATGAACATGGGGGGAGTTGATGGAGCTGACATGTTATTGCATTTTTACAATGATAATCGAAAGTCAACTAAAGTTCGGAAGAAACTTGCGTTTAATATCATACACAGAATGTGCAGTAATGCATATATTTTGTATAAAAAAAATACGTCAGACATGCCAATAAAACCCAGATTGAGATTTGTACAGGAGGTTATAGAGGAGATCAGTAGAGAACATCATGCTAATAGAGGAAAGCCTGTTAGAGGGGTGATTAGGAATAGGAATATTGGGATACAACCTATTCAAGGTAAATAAACTTTGTATTATTTTAACTCTTTACAACTTAGTGAACTGTTATGCAACATACACTGAATGTTCACGTCATAGAAATAGAAATTTTCCATTTCCCCGCAAACACGTTTTAGCGTGGTACACGTTTCTCTAAAGTTTAGCGTAAATAATATTCTGCAGTTATATTTTAATACATAAATAACTTTTCTTATTTTTTGAGATTTTTGCAAGTATAAAATAGAAGGAAATTGGCATTAAATTAAAGATTAAATGAACATTTTGAAGTGCGTGAAAATGCGTGATTGCGGGGAAACGGTATATGCGTGATTTTGCGTTAGAAATAGGAAATGGTATATGAGTAAAAATGCCTGACTGTAGGGAAAGGGGTTAAGTTATATCTTATGGTTAATTTGTTGACACCCCTCAGCCTAATTAAACATAGGCTACGGTCTCTGAAGGTCTGTAACATAATTCAAATTTGCATCCTTGTCGTTTATTTTGTCCACATTATATACATAAAAACAAGTAAAAACTATTAATAAACACAAGTACGTATATGGGTATGAAATTCTGTGAATGGTTTGTTGACCTTTGATTGAATAAAATTGATAAACCTTTAATCTAAATAAATAATATTTAAATCAGACTGTCTTTAATCTTGAGACCTAAATCCATTTTTGAAGATATATGATAAGTTATAGCTTGCTGTAAGGGAAGCGAATTATTAACACTCTTTTATACTGCAGGTAACAAAGAAAAGGATTGCATCGTGTGTTCCGATCGCTCAACAGGGCAACGACGACGATCAAGATCGCAATGTAGAAGTTGCCGCAGAGGCCTACACTTTGCCTGTTCGGACAGGCATGTTTGTCCAGAAGAAGAAGAATAGTTTGGACTTGCGGCACTTAATTATGTTTTTATTTTTTACCAATGTTTGATTTTAGCAATCTGAGTAAAACATAAAAGTACTTGTCAATTCTACAATGTATCATTACAAACTTTTTTTTTATTATTTCCCGACACTTAATTTTATTTGATGTCCATCACCGTGCTTCAGGATAATCTAAAGTAAATCCCCGGCCGTCACCACAATGTGACGAATATATCCAGGGTATCAACATATCATTTAATTTCTATGAAATACTTGATTCTGATTGGTTGAAAAATTCTTTTGATACCTGCATCAATAAAATCTAGAGTTCGCTTGCACTAAGCAGCCGGAACTACTTGGCAGTCTCTACATGTATATTTCCCGCTTCCAGGTTACTTACTTCTTGAAGGAATAATAAAATAATTTTACTTCAATAAATATTTTCCTGAATTTCGAAATCTGTCCGTTATGTTCCTGACTTATTTTCTACTTTCGTTTCTTGTTGAATTATCGCCCTTTGCTAAACAAATCAAATCGTCTGCATAACAACAGTACAGTTTTGGGAAAGAAAGAGAGAAATCGACATAATTTTGTAAAATGTTTGGCTTTGAGATGTCTGGTATGAACAATAGAATTCTGAAGAAACGTTTTTTATGCTACCAAAGAGAGGAAAACCATTAATCTGTTAAATTTTGGGAAACGGATGATCGTGAAAAACGACACTGCATGAATGAGGACATATTCGTTTAATCTAACACAGTCGACGGCAGACTCTTTCAGTTTTACAGCATTGACAGGTTGTGATACGTACAGTAACATGTGTATTTATGATATATTCAGATGAAAAGATGTGCAAATAGAAATCCAAAATTTCTGTGACCAACTGTTAGGATATTTGAGTAGCTTCCCTTTACATTTACGAACTTAGATAACTTACCAGGGAAAATATACCGATTGGGATAACACAAAGGTAAGTTTTTTTGTGTTAAAGAACTGTAAATTATTTCAGAGAATGTTGGTAATGCCAAGACAACATTTGAGAACGTTTCCTCGTTTGAGCCATTTTGAATTTCAGCAACGTTAACGTTGTTGTAATGTATTCGTGCGCACTGTTTTTGATGCGTAAATTTAATAGAAAGCTGAAAGAAAGTTTCGTTTTATTTATTCAAAATCATAATTAAATGATAACAAATGAATGTAATATTTTTTCCTTTGATCGATGTATTAAAGAAAAATTTGGACAGAAAACTTTTTCATCAATGCGCGTAGCGCATTGATGAAGTTTTCCGTCCAAATTTTTCTTTGATACATCGATCAAAGGAAAAAAATATTACATTCATTTCTTAAATGAAAAGCCATACTTGGGGCTCGCTTTGCACTAGAACTTACGACTAAGACCAAAATTTAATTCTGTTTATAACTTATTAAATTTGTTTATATTGAAAATCGTTTTTGAAAGGAATGGAATAATATATTTTACAATGGCATTTTTAAACAAAATCATTTATTTTGCAAAAATTTATAATCACTAAAGAGTTTGGGTTTTCGTCGTTAGTAAAAACTGTTCATAAGCAGGCCCCGATCTCTATTTTTCGTTGCTCAACAATATTATAATAAAAATTATACAAAAAAAAAATAAATAAACATAAAATAAATAAATAAAATAAAAATCTAATAAAATATGGAGCTCAGATGCGCAAATTTTAATGACCAAAACCTAAACTATTATGATGCTTGATATTTTTCCGGAAGATTGTATTAAAAAAGACAGGTGCGATTTACGTTATGAATAAAACGTAATCGCGTTTTTTTTAAAATAACGTCACAAATGTCAAAACGTCATGTATCTACGTATGACGTTACGTATTTGGCAATTCAAAGATTTACGTTGGCATCTATCTTTTCACACATACTGATGTTATACTAGTACACATTATATTCCTGCTAACAATATTACATGAGGACATATTGATCTTCAACACATAAAGCACAAAATTACTATTTTTAACAACATTAATTTAATCATTGAATTCATATTTTCGGATGTAGTCGGTCCTTAAACACATCTGGCCGTGCCGTCAAATTGAATATAGCGCGTTTTCATTGCTTTTATTTAGATTATCTAATTTCTCCTCTACATAATTCCTTATTTCGTCAATCTTTATTGTGAATTAAGCGCTATTCAAAACTGGTATGTCTAATAGACGTAAGAGCTGTTTATGGCTTTGCAAAGATAAATAACGCAAACAAACATTGAAAGGGGAAAAAAGACAAGCTAATTTAAAACGCACATTTGTTGCATTTAATTTACAGTTATTTAACAGTGTAGGGTTATAGTTTTTCAATTTAAATTGAGTCAAAACAACATACATTTTGGTGTTCTAGAGTATTGAAAATGCATATAATTCCTTCAGGGTATTCTAACGCGCGGTGACAAGGTTTCGCGTGTGTTATAGAGATTTAAACGTCATGGATTTTTAAATATTTACATTCGCTGTGTTTTTCTTGTAAACCAACTGTGAAATTGATTTGAAAACCATTTTCGTGTATACTCAAGGAAGGTATACTCAAGTGTAGAAATATACACGGAGAAACGTGCGTTAACGTGACGTCACAATGAGGCTGCAGCGACGTTAGTACAAATGCAACGATATAGCGCGCTTCATGAAATATGCCTACGTGACAAGTCTGTGTGATTCATACACCAATAACACACACAAAACTGAAAAACATTCCTTAATTATAAAGAAAGAAAAAATTATATTCCATAGATTACACTGTGTGCTCCATTGATTTAATTTAACGAATAAGTACTGCAGCCTGGTTTATAATTATCTAATCACTGAAACATATTCTTACATGTATTCATTTCTATGTAATTGTTGTTTAATACATTCTATTCTAAAACATGTAGCTTCTTTTACATTGCTGATTAGTTCTTTTCTAAGAGACTCTTTATAAGATTGTAAAGCACCGTGTAAATCTCCCACAACCTGCTGACAGATTCCAAGTATCTGCCAGGATAAGTCGCTGCTATCTGAAGAAATATATCTCTCATCATGGCAGAGTAACAATGTCTGTAGTTCTCGTATCAACTGTAGACACTGAAATCTATTACCTAGTCTATAGTGAGATAACACTGACAACATTTCTAACAATACAAATGGACATATTCTTAAGAGTCCAAATCCATTTTGTTGACTCACATTCTGTTCTAAACATAATTCAATACAGGGGTTATTATTAAATAAATTCACATCATCCACACAGGCTTTTCCCATCCTTCTAGACAAAGACAAATTACCTACAGCTTCATTGTACCTTTCCCTATCAACAGTGTCGTACATAACGAATTCCTGTGACAGTCTTTCTTTTGCTAGATAAGTTATGCGAACAGTCTTGTTATATCTCCTTGTGCTATGGTACATGTAATACAATGCCAGGTAAAGAAAATAAAACAAAGGACCTAATCTTGATGCCATCCATCTTCAACATGCCACAAATAACTGTATCTAGAGAATAGACTGTGTGCGTGAAACATAAAGTACTGTTTGTCATTATGAAAGATATACCTACAAGAATCTGAACAGTACAGTACTGTAATATTAGCAACTAGTATGTTGAAATTGATAAATTTGACATCATGTTAATTTATTTTAAATGAAGATAAGAACCCCATGTATGTCGACCAAAAAAGTAAATGTAAATATTTCAGACATCACACACTTATCTTAATCTACAATATTTAAGGAATGACTCTAATTCTTGGCCAAATTATTCGATTATAACCTGGTTTGGGTCAGTTTACGCTTTACGCGGATTATAAAAAAGCGTAAACTGAAGCGGATTATAAAGCGTAAACTGTCCCAAACCAGGTAATCATCGAGTAATTTGGCCAAGAATTAGAGTCATTCCTTATAATTTAATTTTAAAATAATTAAACAACTGTTAGTGTAAAATTGTGTTGTTTTTTATGAGTTCAAATTTGCCGCTCTATAATACATCCCTAGTAACGGAAGTGATATGAAACAAGAGGAGGTAATAACTGATATACAGATCTAGCAGCAATGATGTTTGTGTACACAAGGTTAAATCGAGCTACTGTTTGAAGTTAAAGGTACGTTTATTAAATCTGGAATTTCTCATGAATTACAAGGACAGGAAATGATGGGATTGTTTGGATACAGATGATTCAGCTGGTTGTCAAGGGGATGTTTCCCCATACCGAACCAGGTTATTAAGAAATAATTTGCGTTCCTTTTTGGTAATCAACCAATGAGAGACTAGAACACAAACAAAATTAAATTATTTAAGAATTCTCCCTCAGCAGGAGATAACACAAAGAACAGGCTACTGAGGGCTGGTTCTAGGATTGATCTGAGAGTCGGACTCAGCAGTAGAAATGACTCGTTCATTCCAAAATACTAGTAAAGCTGTTGTAAAAGAGATACACATGCAAAGCCAACTACATTGTTAGGGAAATCCCTATAAACACAATGTATGAGATACTGGTATTTAAAAAACACCCAAAAGCAATCCAGTAAATTAATATTTCGTTTGAAGCAGTTTTATTATAATCTAATTTACTTTAAAAACATAACTTTATGAAACCATCGTTCTCGCAAATTTTTCACAATAGGACACATTTGAAAAAAAGGACCAGACAACTTTCCATGCAAATGGGAAGTAGCTATTACTATTGGTAGTGACCAAAACTATAATTTCTCCTATATTTACGATAATTATGAATAGTTTCAAAATAATTTGAAAGAGAATATTTTCAGAAGTCCGTAACAGAGAAATTGTGTATGGTTCATGGTACACACTAGTTGTTGCTCGAATTGAGAAAATAATATATATTCTCCATTCGAGTTCGTTACATGTAGGATTCAAATCAACTTTACTTCCAATAGGCATACAATGACATTCATGTGCTAGATTTTTTTTTCAAACACAGGTACAGTCACACAGTTGTGCCTCTGGCATCTATAAACCCAACTGCTTAATTGTGAAGGCCAAGGAAAAAGTGCTACACAGTAAACAAAAAGCTTACATTGTGCAAAATTAAGGAGAAAAGAGGACACTTGATTTTTACATCAATATGGAAACCAGAGGCTACTTATTTTGTACATCAATAGGGAAAACAGAGGTCATGTTATATTGTACATACTGGTGACTCTCGATGGCTCAAACCCCGATTTCTCGAAGTGAACCTCTGGTCCTGTTTTTTTTCCTCTATATAACTAAGCAAATTTACTGCTGCTCTCTGGTACTTCTATTTCTCGAAGTTTTGTATCTCTCGAACAAAGACCTGGGTCCCATGGAATCATCTTCAAGTAAGTAAATAATGTATTTATTTCCATAGTTTTGTCCAGAAGGCATAAATAACTGAATAGATAGAGAAATTTCTAAATGATAGTCGAACAATCAATGAATATTAATTATGTTGATAGGAATATGATTTTCATACAAATAAACATAAAAAATATATTACAGAATAAACAAGAGGCCCAAGGGCCTTGAATCGCTCTTCTGATAAATTGTACAACTTATCACTTTTAATTGAAGCCTCTAACCCTAAAGTATCCTAAGACCCAAGTTGCATTACCTGACAAAGTTTGATGATTCTTAGCCAATTAGGACTACTTTTTGGTCTACATTCTTGGAAAATCCAAAATGCATCAACTGACAAAGTTTGATTATTCTAAGCCAATAAATACCTAATATACTTAAATATAACAATAAAATGTCGAAAGTAGGTCATCGTGACCTACATTTTAGTCGACATTTTTCAGAGTCCCAAGATGCATCTGCTGACCAAGTTTGATAATTCTAAGCCAATAAATACCTGAGATATTCAAAAGTAGGTCACTGTGACCTACTTTGTTGTCAACATTCTCTGAAAACCCAAGAGGCATCAACTGACAAAGTATGATGATTCTAAATCCATAAGTTCCGGTAAATACTTAAATATAGCCATAAAATTTGAAAGTAGGGCATTGTGACCTACATTTTGGTTGACATTTTTTAGAGTCCCAAGATGCATCTGCTGACCAAGTTTGATAATTCTAAGCCAATAAATATCTTAGATATTTAAAAGTAGGTCACCATGACCTACTTTTTGGTCGACATTCTCCGAAAACCCAAGAGGCATCAACTGACAAAGTTTGATGATTCTAAACCGATAAGTACTAGAGATACATAAATGTATCCATAAAATGTCAAAAGTAAGTCACTGTGACCTACTTTGTGGTCGACATTCTCCAAAAACCCAAGATGCATCAACTGACAAAGTTTGATGATTCTAAGCCAATAAGTACCGGAGATACTTAATAATAGCCATAAAATGTCGAAAGTAGGTCACCATGACCTAATTTTTGGTCGTCACTCTCCGAAAACCCAAGATGCATCAACTCACAAAGTTTGATGACTCTAAGCCAATAAATACCTTAGATGCTTAAATATAGCCATAAAATGTCGAAAGTAGGTCACCGTGACCTACATTTTGGCTGACATTTTTCAGAATCTCCAAGATGCATCTCCTGACCAAGTTTGATGATCGTAGGTCTGAAGGTAATCAAAATATGCCTTTTTAACAATTTGAAAACAAATGTCTGCAAAATTCTAAAAGAAGGTCACAGTGACCTACTTTTTCTTAAATATGTTTTAAGGTCCCAAGATGCAGCAAATTACAAGATTTGATGATTCTAACCCTTTCAGTGCCTGAAATAATAGGATTAAATGTTTTAAAAAGGATAAGTCATAAAATTCAAAAAGTAGGTCACGGTGACCTACTTTTAAGTTGACGTTGTTCAAGGACCCAAGATGCATCAACTGACTAAGTTTGATGATCATAGGCCTTAAAGTGTTCAAAATATGGCTTCAAATCATTTTGAAAACAAATGCCCGCAAAATTAAAAAAGTAGGTCACCGTGACCTACTTTTGGGTTAACATGATGTGAAGTCCAGAGAGGCATCAACTTACAAGATTTGATGATCCTAGTCCTTATAGTAAGTAAAATATAAACATTTTTATTAATTGTTAATTTAGGTCAACTTTAAAGTGACCTTGAGACCACGCCCTTTGCCCCAGGGTCATGCCTTGAACAATTTTTAATCTTCAACATATCCTGATCCTTGTATGTAAGTTTTGTGAAAATCTGCTTAGTGGTTCTGGAGAAGATTTTTTTAGCAACCAGTACTTTTGGTTTTGTTTTCCTGATTATCTCCCCTTGTTTTAGGGTCCCAACCTTTATTTTAGTATAAATGGTAGCCCTTGGGCCAAGGATACCCTGTGACAAATTTGACACTGATTGGGCAAGGGGTTCTTGAGTTATGGCCCATATTCTTAAAAGGTAACGCACACCGCACGACGCACACCGCACGACGCACACCGCACAAATGGCCATAGTATTAGCTCTTTGAGCCTTTGGCTCAGAAGAGCTAATAATACATGTACAAGAGACTAGTATTGTTATTTCTCATGACACATCTTTTTTTAAAACAGTTATGAATATAATATTAAAAATCTTTTGATAACATTTATGATTTTCTTTACTCATTAGCAACATAAACTTGTGCCTATTACATGTAGATTAATTTGATACCAATTCTTTCAGATAGTATTTATAGTCTCTAAACATAGGTAATCAGAGATTACAGAGCTCACCTCAACGTGTGTTGTCTTTAAGTAAGGCAAATTAAGTCACACAATTAATTAACAAAAAGTGTACATCCAAAAATGCAAAATTTATGCAATTTTGATACTTTGGAATAGACCTATATAAAAACTTAAAACTAGTTCTTCACCATGAAAATGTAATTAAAATCCAGCATCAGAAGCAAGATTGAGAGTTTTCATCCCTTGATGCATCATTTGTGCAGCTGGTTTATATAAGCCTTATAGTTTCTTGGTGATAGACTTGCACCCATAACTTTTACGAGGTCTATTATCTGGAAAATGTATGTCGAATTCAGCATCTGAAGCAAGTCCATTAGTGTACATCCTAAGATGTATCATCCATGCAAGTTTGGTCAACATAGGGCTTAAAGTTACTTGCAAATGAAACCTGTATAAAAAAAATTAACCTTTCCACTAATCCAGAAAATGTAGGTCAGATTCAGCATCCAAAGCCAGCCTAGTAGAATGCACCCTTAGATGTACCATCCATGCAAGTTTGGTCATTAAAGGGCTCAAAGTTACTTGGAAATGAATCCTGCACCATAAACTTTAACCTGTTTACTAATCCAGAAAATGCTGGTCAGATTCAGCATCCGAAGCAAGGCTGATAGTATGCATCCTAAGATGTACCATCCATGCAAGTTTAGTTGTTATAGGGTTCATAGTACCTTGGAAATGAAACCTGCACCAAAAACTTTAACCTGTTTACTCAACCGGAAAATGTAGGTCAGATTCAGCATCCGAAGCAGGTCTTGTAATATGCATCCTAAGATGTACCATCCATGCAAGTTTGGTCATTATATGTCTCATAGTAACTTGGAAATGAAACCTGCACCAAAAACTTTAACCTGTTCACTCAACAAGAAAATGTAGGTCAGATTCAGCATCCGAAGCAAGTCTAGTAGAATACATCCTAAGATGTACCATCCATGCAAGTTTGGTCATTATAGGGCTCAAAGTATCTTTGAAATGAAACCTTCACCAAAAACTTTAACCTGTTCACTCAACTGGAAAATGTAGGTCAGATTCAGCATCTGAAGCAAGGCTGGTAGTATGCATCCTAAGATGTACCATCCATGCAAGTTTAGTCGTTATAGGGTTCATAGTACCTTGGAAATGAAACCTGCACCAAAAATTTTAACCTGTTCACTCAACCAGAAAATGTAGGTCAGATTCAGCATCCGAATCAGGTCTTGTAATATGCATCCTAAGATGTACCATCCATGCAAGTTTGGTCATTATATGTCTCATAGTAACTTGGAAATAAAATCGCACCAAAAACTTTAACCTGTTCACTCAACCGGAAAATGTAAGTCGGATTCAGCATCTGAAGCAGGTCTAGTAGAATACATCCTGAGATGTACCGTCCATGCAAGTTTGGTCATTATAGGGCTCAAAGTATCTTTGAAATGAAACCTTCACCAAAATCTTTTACCTGTTCACTCAACCGGAAAATGTAGGTCAGATACAGCATTCGAAGTAAGGCTGGTAGTATGCATCCTAAGATGTATCATCCATGTAAGTTTGGTCAACATAGGGCTTATAGTTACTCGGAAATGAGACCTACACCCAAAACTGCACCAAAAATGTTAACCTGCACTAAAACATTAACCTGGTCATTCCTTTGCTGAAATTGCAGCATCTGAATTTTTGACTGGTACAATAAACACACTAGAAACATCTTATATGCATGTCTAATCAATATAGGACATAGAAGTACTTAAAAAGAAAACTGCTCCAAAAAACTTAACCTTAACCCGGGACGCCGACGCCGACGCCGACGCCGACACCGACGCCGACGCCGACGCCGAGGGTATCACATAAGCTCCCCCCAACTTCGTTGAGGTGAGCTAAAAATGGTTCTCGTGAGGCCTGATATAGTGAACAATCAAATAAAAATTGTATTTCATCTTCTACACAAAATGACTAAATGATAGCACATTTGAAAATAATTTCTACCAAAAGGTTTCAAGATAAAGTGATCTGACCATAAATTAAGTTTGTAAAACAAATTCAAAATAACAGGATAACATATAAAAGAAAAATAGTTTGCTCTACAGAATCTTGGTTTAAAGGGGAATATGATCTGAGCTTGTCAATATGCTTCTCTGCATATTGTCTAAAAGTGTCTTGCACCAATTGGCTTTATATTTTTCGCACATTCGCACAATGTAATTACAACACAAAGTGTAACACTGCATATACTTACTGATGAGGACCAGGGCAAATTAATCAAAGACATTCTTTTTTACCTATTTATTATGAACATGTTTTTGGTTAATTTTCTTTGTTGAAATTTCTGATTGTTTGTTCTTTAATTTATTTTTAAACATTGTGGTTTTTTATTTGTTCTTTTGATTCATGTAGGGTTCATCAGGCTGTGTTTTAAATTCTATTATCACAAACCAAAAGGAACTAGGTTTATGCTGATTTTTATTTTTAAAAAAATGTCTGAAAGGCTCTTTAAAACAGAAACTCGTCATATGTCTCAAAACAAGCATTTTTTCTCTTAATTTTTTCTATAATTTTGATAAGCCGTTTTACTTTTTTATGCTTTGTCCCATCGGTTGCACGATTGTTTATAGCAAAAATGCGATTCTCACACTGATTAAGTAATTCTTTGAATTCCGTTGGTGACGACTTTATGAATTCATCTATTGTTAGATTTTCCATTTCCAACTGGTCTTCGTGTGTGAGGACAATTACCAAGTAGTTATATACTTCCTTCCCGACGAGATTCACAAATTGTTGAATCGAGGAAAACAATTCACTTGTAAACCTTTCAGAAAAGGGAATTACGTTTAAAACTGCGTGCGGACCGGGTGAAATTTTATCGAATGCCCTCAGAAGTTTTGATTTTTTTAAAACTTCAGAAGTGTACCCTATGGTATCTACAACGGTTATATTTTTTCCATGCTTGAAAGTTTCTCCCTTCTCACATTTGCGAGTTACACTTGAACCTGAAATTCCTGTTTTGAAATGTTGACAACCCAATAAACTGTTTCCAAGGCTACTTTTTCCTGATCCCACTGTACCAACTATGATAATTCGATAGGAATTCTCTACAAATAAAAAAAAATCCAAGATCGATACATACAGGAACCATTCACTGGTATTTTTTTCCCCAAAAGAATTGTTTAGATAAATATAAATCTGATAGCAATGACGTGAAATAAAATATTTCAAGAAAAGTAGAAAATGTCCTAACTTTTTCATAATTATGTATAATCAATGGACTTCTTCACTGAGGTCGAAATACAAATGAGTCAAAATGAACCTGAATTTTATACAGCTCTTTTCGATCATCATGACCTGCTACTTGCTTGATAAACATGTAATAAACATTTCTGATTAAAACTAGATAATTAAGAATATTCCAGAATGACAATATCCGTACAGTCAGCCATTCTATTTTTCGGTGTCTTTCTTGCAGAAAATATAATTAATATAACATTTTAGACATTACAGTCTCAATCGGATGACGCTAGGTCCCAGGTGAATTTTTTTTTCTTTTTTATGGCGACCGCCAAATAAATAGATCTAGTGGCTCCGATACAAATAGATCTGACGGCCGCCACACAAATAACTTTCGGCCGCCAGAAACTTCATATTTTGAGCCCGCCAGCAACTTATATGGCCGTCGCAAAATAAAACAATAAGAAACAAAGTATAGAAATATGAAGTATAAAAAGTTTACTGTATTCATTAAGAAAAAGTCTTTACATTTGCAATTCCTGTGATAAGTCTAACCGACTTTTTTCACTGTAGGGCAAAAACCGATTTTTTGAAAAAAATTATCTCTTTAAAAATGTAATAATGACTTTAAAAATATTAAACGAATCAAGACGTTGTTTGGAATGGGGCTATAAATACCTTTTTAATAAAGACCGTATCATTTAACACCTTTGAATAGTGTCGAATACAAATAAGTCGATTCAGTCAAATGTAAATATTGGGATTGTCTATTTCTAAAAAGTTAGGAATGTAAAGACTAAAATACCCTATTAAATGTTGACGAAACTTGATCTAATTTACCTGTGAACATTTGTTTAGCTTCAAGTGTGGATGCTTCTAATAATTGATCTGTGAATGAAATTGCACTGTGTTCTGTACGAATGATTTTCCTCTTCAGTTGTCTCTCTTTTTGTCTGAAAATTAAAAGACTTTACCTGATTAGCTGATTTTCCCACAATAAAAAATTAACTTAAAAAATTTAGTTATGGTTGAAAATTGTTCAATGGCGTCTGATCAATTCTAAACTATCAGTCACTATCTAGCGATGGGGTATACGATGAGAAACCGATGTGTTTTTTTTTTAAAATAAAAATGGCTTGGCTGCCGGACGGAAACTTATAGTAATCGGACGGGGACTGAGGCCATTACGAGAAACGTTTTGGGTCAGCGATGTCTACGCCGATGAAATTCTTGGCGCATGTTTTGAAATGAATCGAATGGAATAAAATTTCACATATCAAACAAATTTTTTACATATTATATTACCACCAGTCTACGGCCACCGGCCAGGAAATGTGACGAAGGCATAGTATTGTGCTTATTTTAACTTTTATGCCTAGGTCACATTTCCCGGTCGGTAGCCGTAGACCGGTGGTAATCGTTGGTAATCCGTGGTGTTAAAGATGCCCTTACATTGGTCCACATCGACCTAGTAGTCCTTACAGAATCAGTCACATTATTCAGCGATGGGTATTCGATGGGCAACCAATGCCTTTTATGATAAAAATAGCGTGGTTTCCGGCCGGACTTTCAAAGGCCCAGCGAAGCATTGCTTATCATAAAACGATGTTCCAGGATAATCGGCCGATGTTTATTATCTCGCTCATACATTGGTGAACATCGGTTGACTACGGGCCAATGTTTGGTCGAGCATCGATCGATGATCGGCCATTATCTGTTGGACACCACTCAACCCCCCGATGACCTCAGATTCAACGGATATTGGACGATGCTCGGCCATACATCGGCCGATCCGTGAAAGATGTGTTAATGATGGGTTGCCGATGAGGAGCGATGTGAAGCATCGTTGGAGACATCGCTGAATTTTAGCTACGAATTATTTCCTACCGATGACCCCACCGATTTGCAAAATGGCCTGAGTCACCTTCCGATCACTAAAGGTGCCTGGCCGGCAACCACGCCATTTTCATCAAAAAACGCATTGGTTTCTCATCGTATACATGTACCTCATCGCTGGATAATGTGACTGATACTTTAGTGAGTAATATAACGAAGCTTGACATCGTCAGCGAACAGCTCTCACACTAGTTCTTGTAGCAAGCATTTCTTCTGATATAAATAGGTTCAAACACCTATGATGGAGAGTTTGAAAAAAAAATATTTAAAAGAGTGACATATGTATAATCAGATCTGAAAATGCTCTTTAATAAATAAAACAAGGTAGAAAGGTGAAGCTAACTTATGCCATAGTCACATTTTCCGGTGGCTGTAGACCAGTGTTAATCGGAAGTAATCCGTGATGTGAGCGATGCCCCAGCATCGGTCCTCATCGGTCTGGTAATCCTTAAAGTATCAGTCAAATTATCCAGCGATGGCGTATGCGATGGGCAACAAATGTTTTGTTTCGGTTTTTTGAAAAATAAAAATGGTGTGGTTGCATGCCGAACTTACAAGCGATGCATTGCTAATCATTAAATGATGTTCCAGGGTAATCGGCTGATGTATATTACATAGCTCATACAGTGGTGAACATTATTCGTAGGTTGTTCGACTATGGGCTAATGTTTGGTTGAACATCGACCGATGATCGACCAAAAACGCATCGGTTTCTCATCTCATTCCCCATCGCTGGATAATATGACTGATACTTTAACAGGGTTCAAACCCCGAACGATCATATTTATTTTTTTAATACTTTTTTTAGATGATATCATTCAGCGTGTGAACTGAAAAAGTTATGACGTCCGGCTTGTACAAACTCATAAAATCATCATTACAGTGTAATAAATATTCTATATAAAATAATCTTCTATACATATAATAAAGACTAAGCAATCAAATCTTTATTTCCATTTTGGCATTTTTATTTCCTTTAATATGCTTGTTTACATTAAATAATTATACAAAAATCAGGGAGAATCCGACCCCTCCCTCGAACTGATTATGCTCTTCTTTTTTCCCTAAGCGGGGAGCACAAATTCTCGTTATAACAAGGTATTTGAGCCCACTCTTGAATCGGATCCTTAACAACTAAATTCGAGTGACATTTAAATAATTATTATTATTTACAGTTTTTTCAATTTCATTCAATTTCTTTTATTCATTATAGGCATATCCTTTGATGTTATATTTATTTTCACGCATTTGAGGAGATCCAACCAGCATTTTTCAAGAAAATGCATATTAAGGACAGACTCGTCTCGTTCCTGAATAATATATTTTTTTCTAGAATTACTCCTTTAACATGTTTAATCACAAAAAAATGAGGTACATTGTATCTTACCAGGCATTTGTGCAAGATACTAGAAGTACACCTATAATAATTGGACGGTTACTGAGGCCATTTGGCGAATCGGTGGGAGTCCTCGGTAGAAAATAAGTCTTAAGTATAAAATCAACGATGTCTCTACCGATGCCCCACATAGTTCCTCATCGGCAACCCATCATTAACACATCTTTCAAGGATTGGCCAATGAATGGCCGAGCAGCGTCAAGTTGAATCCGTTGAATCTGAGCCATCGTGGGGTTGAGTGGTGGGCAACAGACATCGGCCGATTATCTGTCGATGTTCCACCAAACATTAGCCCAGGGTCGACAGAACTACGAACAATGTTCACCAATATATGAGCGATGTAATATACATTGGCCGATTACCCTGGAACATCGTTTTATGATTAGCAATGCATCGCTGGGCCTTAGCATGTCCGGCCGGCAACCACGCCATTCTGATAAAAAATCGCATCGGTTGCCCATCGTATACGCCATCGCTGGATAATGTGACTGATACTTTAAGGATTAGTAAGCAGATGTGGACCGATTTTGGGGCATTGCTCACAACCCGGATTACCACCGATTACCACCGGTCTACGGCCACCGGCGGGGAAATGTGACTAAGACATTAGGGGGAAAAATTGCCAAAATCACATTTTTAGTGTTTCAAATGTTTAAAAACAATTAGAAACCCGTTTAGAAATCAGGAAGCAATTATTTAAGTTTTGCATATTTTCATACATTACGAAGATATACAAAACAAATATATGAGGAACGTATCGTCTGACCTGAAGTTTTTCTTTTGACTAACTTTTATTTAGATTTTATTCATAACTCTGGTGGTTTTTATTCCAATATTCTATAACAAAAAACGATGAATAGAAATTTTAAGTACAGACAGTTAAAAATATAGAATTAAGGTGTAAAATAATTTTAATGTAAAATCTAATACATCTAGCATGACAAAATCTCACTTTTTTGATTTGATTTTCTTCTGGTTATTTGCTTTCTTTTCTACATTCCATTTTTCAACGGGAGGCATGGAGAAATGCATCTCTGGAACTGAAAAAGAACATGAAAACAACAAATTTCAAAAACTTTCTTTGAATTTTGTATCATAAAATACATGGCTTGACAAAATTTAAGAATACCTACATGAAAACCACTGATCGTCAGACTCATTAGAGTCCAATAAATCTGATATGTCTGAACAACTCGAATCAGTAATAATATGGAAATGGGGTTTATTGGAATACCCAGAGTCAGTGCTAGATGCTTTATCGAACAAAGAGAAACCGGGACGTCCAAAGGAAATTCTGGTTTCAGAATCAGAATCTTCAATTTTTATTTCCTGCCGCATTTCTTTATGCTTCCTGAAAAATAGAACACGTCAAAAAGTATGTACATGTATTATGCCCTTTTTATGACTAATTAGTTGGCCATCGCGTAAAATGTCAGGCTTCAGTTTAATTTTCGTTCTCCGTGCCGAGTTATACCTATGATGTAATCATAGTAGTGACTATTTATTTTCCTCACACCCAACTTCAATCGCATCATCTCGGGTCTTTCTCGAGGTGTAAAAACTACCTCGAATGTATTAACATTACCGGGTAAGATTTAGACATTTCCTGTTTATTTGAATATAGGATTGAATGGGTTAAAAGTCCCTTCTCTTGTATATTTTAGGTAATATCTTTACATTCAATAAAATTAAACTCCGTACTCTACAGATAAGTGATCTTCCAACATTTATTTCAAAGTTTGTTAAAAGGGGGTTGTCATGGCCTCTATGTACTGTAGTACATACGAGGTTGTTTTTCTGCCAGTCGGAAAGGCCCTAAAAGTTGTAATTGACCAAATACACACCCTAATAATGTGTTCGGAACCTGTTTTTCGGTGTTCTACAAATTATAAAATCTGATGAGTTCAGAGTAGCTCTGGTAGTGGCTCTAGCGAGTGTTAGCGATAGGGTGAATTATTCACGGAATGTGGCTAGGAAGAGATTAGCACGTGGCAACATGGTAAACAGAAAAATTATGTTGCGTTTCAGTTTTCACCATCCTATAATATCTGTAAGATTTTACTTCAATCGATCTCTACTGAATTCATTCAAACTTGAATTCTCTATGATACAATTTTCTGCAGTTATGAATTAAAATTCCTTTTCGAACAAATATTTTTGCATGGGAACCGGGACTATATTTTGGGCGTCATAGTAGCAAATGCGGCACCAATATGACTTTGACTGACAAATCATCTGAATGAGAATTGCATTATGGGTTACTACGAATACTAAAGGAATTTTACGCTTGAATAAAGAAAAATATCATGTCGATCGGAAAGGCACAAAAACCATTTTCCCATCCATTTCGTAAATGAAAACCCCGTGTCAGCGGCAAGCGTTGGCACGATAAAGATCCCTCACTGCTCAATGGCCCTGAGTGCCGAGTAAAGGTCAAAATTTGAAGCCCTTCGCTGGCATACGGTGATGTCTCCATATGAGTGAAAAATTATCGAGAGGTACGTTAAACAATATACAATCAATCAATCGTAAATGAAAAGCATTTTTAAAAATTCTATTATTATTCATGATCACAATGGCAAACAATTCATTTGTTAAAGCGATTTGCGACTGTATTAATTGCTTTGTTGTACTTTAGGTGAATTCAATTGTCAGGTGGATTCCCTGGCTAAAACACGAGTATACTCAG
The DNA here is from genome assembly GCF_032062105.1 of Saccostrea cuccullata. Taxonomy (NCBI): domain Eukaryota; kingdom Metazoa; phylum Mollusca; class Bivalvia; order Ostreida; family Ostreidae; genus Saccostrea; species Saccostrea cuccullata. The sequence continues at coordinate 2,931 of NW_026926140.1, read as the reverse complement.
TAGTTAATTAAAAATGTTTTCTCCATTTAAATGCAAAGGAGATGCGTCTCGTTTTCTTACACCTGTACCCTTGAAGAGCTGATGTTCTGAACTTGACACAAACTACATTTTATTTTACATTTTTTTTAGTTAACAAAATTAAAAACGCCCGTGACATCTTTCATAGTTTCTTATCTTTGTATTTTGTTCATAAGAATATTTCTTTTTTTATTTTGCACTCAACTGACATGATCATAGATTGACCTGAACCACGTGTTCGAAGTAGAGTTTAAGTACATTTATTTGGCGTAAACGTTGCTATTCAATCAACGATTGGTCAGTTGCTGGTAGTAAAATCCTCTTGTGAACCTGATAACAATAGCCATATAGGCAACCAAAGGTTATATAACACATTTTTTAAACCAGCGTATCTGTCACTAGCTTATATAGTGAGCTCTATTTTTCCCCATAAATTATGATAAGACGTTGTTATTTCAAGCCCCCCCCCCCCTTTAGCCACCCTTTTCTGTTAAAAATCAATACATGAAATTCTCTCAGATTGGTTTGGAAACATATTTTTCACCGAACATGTCTTCAAAAGAAACATAATAAAAAAATTTCCTGTTTACTGTCAATTTTATTTGTAAAACCTGTTCTACCCTATTACCTTTGAATAGGTCAACCTAAACCACGTGTCTTGAATGTAAATCACAATAACAATAATAGGGGTACAAGATAGGAAGTGAAAGTGAGGTATCTTTCAGTTTTGGCCTTGTGGCAACGCGCTTTGAAAAGAAAATCAAAGTGAGCTAAAATTGAAACAAAATCAAAGCATTTTGGAAGAAAAATTGAAGTGCCTTTAATTTAGGAGAAAATCAACGCAGTTTGAAAGAAAAATAAAAAGTGCTTTAAGACTGTACATCAAGATTTTTTACCATGGAGATACTTCATGCACTTTGAAAAATTTCTGGACTTACAGTTTGGTATTAGACAGCATTATTTTGTTGCATTTCTTTTGAAAACCAGAAGAATTGATCTACACTCAGTGAGAACAAAGAAAAGTCAGGTAGAACGTCCCTCAGCCAAACTTGTTATATTTACCCAAATATAATATGTATTTATATATCTAGTATTACATCGATATATTTTGTCTCAATAACGTAGATTTAATTAAACATCAAATATATTTAGAAAATTTAAGATAAGCTAGCTATCTTGAATAAAATGCTAGTAAAGGACCCTATTAAAGAAGAGAGGCTCAGGAACCATATCGCTGAATTTTGAAGAAATAGCCAACTGACTTCACTTTGGCCAAAGTAGATTAACAAAACAATATAAAAAAAAATAATAAAATGAGTACATAATTTTTTATTCACTTTATTTTTAATCAAATAGCTGTTGAACAATCATATTGTTTGGAAATAAGCAAAGAACCACAAACGATAGTATTGTTCTCCCGCTTACCTCTAAGTAAATTCTCAAAAGTTAACATATTCGAATGATTTTCAAAATTTTTATAGATATTTATACGAATTTTAATAAAACGTTACTTTTTTGCGATACCAAAGAGAGGTAACTCTATAATTTTGGTAAAACTTGAGTTTTTCACTATAGAAATCAATGGAAAACGGAAAATATTTTTAAAACATCTTTCCCCCCCCCGTGAAACAAAAATTCCTTTTTACAGGTAATATGGACTGTCATTTTGCAAATTTATGCCAAAGCTTTTTGTGTTTCGCGGGGGGGGGGACATATGTTTATAGACAAAAAACAAAAAAAAATGCCGATTTTTCACCAATTTTGAAGCTATTTACAACTAAATAATTGTATTTCATTAATTTATATATCTTTTATTTATTTGCGTAAAACATAAGAAAAGATATGAGATACATTTTATCATATTTAAGACTATTTCAAAATATGGTGATTCGTGAAAGTTCGATTTCACTACAAAATATCGTCTACCCCCCTTTTTTCGAGAGCTGAAATTAATGATAATTTACTATCTGGCGCTGGAATTAAAATGATTAATGAATTACCATAGAACTGTTCTTTGTATTAAACAAAGATTTAATGGCCAAATTGCCATTAAAATTGAATTTAATGGGTGCAAAATGTAGGCGGGAATCAAGAGTTAGAGTATGTAGTTATTTTCATATTTTTAAATATTTCTCGGTAAAATTATTTTCATTTAGCAAGAATTTGAACCCCATTTTGTGGCATTTCTCGTACCCTAGGTGCATGCGTATCATATATTGAAAAGTAAGTAATCATTTATTATAGTGACATTGTGCATTATAGACATTTCAATATACATTGTAAACAAAATACGTCAAACTGAATCTGCACCCGGTCCATTGGACCTATAAGTCACTTTTTCCATTAATATCATTGATATATAACTTGACACATGCAGAAGATTCATTCTAAGGTTAAATGCTGTATGTACAAATTTGGCTAACTTTATTTGGTAATTTTGATTTAGAACTTTGAACAAATAATCATTATCATTACTATTTGGGTGCTCCTTTTACACACTATCAAAATATTTTTTCCTAGCATTATTATACAATTGACAGTCTAATAAGAAATGTTTTTCGTCTTCAACAACGGAACTAGAACAGAAAACACACGTTCTTTCACTTAGGGGTTCATTTTTATATCGACCGGTTTCAATGCATAAGGGAAGCACTCCACATCTGAACTGTGCCAAGACTGATCGTTCGTTTTTTTGAAATATTAAATGCAACATATGGTTCGGTTTCACAATTAATTTTGAGGGAAATATATGTCCTTAATCCTCAATACATTGTATTTTCACTTTCCATTCATTTTCAGCATATTGACAAAGTTTTTGGTACATGTATTCGGTATTTACTATTTACTGGTTTTGAAAAAAAAACGCTACTGTAGAGACTATCAAATATATTTTTGATTTGTGAACACCACACA
>NW_026926139.1:0-27093 GCF_032062105.1 Saccostrea cuccullata | reverse complement strand
AAATTCATTTTACTTACAACCCCCTCCTTTTCTTTAAAACTTCACAAATTCTGCAATACATATATTTTATTGTCAAAATGCACGAATAAATCGGGGTTTGTCACATACACAAAAACATACGTACTCACTTTGATAATTCTATTTCTTTAAATAGGCCCAGATTCTTGTTAAGAAAGAGATTTAATAATTACTGCACCCGGCTTCACTTTTTATTTATCCAGTACAAAATTTGAAAACTTTTAGAATTTATTATTTTAGATAATAATTATGTTATATAATGCAGTGACATATGTCTAAAGTATTAAATACTTTTAAAACTACATCATGTACAGAAAAAAAAACAATTGTAACGCTCGGATTTACAAAGGTAAGAAGTTACTGTAGAATGTTCTATTGCAAAGGACTTTTTACGATGTTATGACGTTACGTTACAAATAATGACGTTCCTCATGTAATTTCATTCAAAACAATGCCATACTGTCAAGTCTTTTTTAAAAAGTATAATAGATATCAAAAAAAGGGAAAACAGTTCTGAAAAGCTACAAGTTTACACTATCTTTATTGAACTTCTCATTGATTTTTTTAGTCAAGGCATATTTCGATGATTCGTGGCTTTAGCTCTTTATTGTATTCTTGAATGTTTGACTGTAAGGCCCAAAAAAAAAATATGTTTGTTTCCGTTTTCCCCCACCTACCCTAATTTATAGTGCCGACCCTAAAATTTTTTTAATGCTTTTGTCCCATGATGTGCAAATTTCATCCAGGGAATTATAGTCTCCAACTTTGAAGTTTTCAAGACCGAAAGAATTTTGGGTCACCTTTCTATTACATGTATCAGTTTAAGTCACAGAAATGCCTAAAAACACCATTTCTTTTGTCATTAATGTTAATTCTATACATGTTTTGATTTTTTGATTAAAGAAGAAAAAAAAAAATTTTTTTAAAAAAAAAAATTTTTTCCCCACCTACCCTATATCTTTTCAGCCTGTAAGCGGAAACAAACATATATTTTTGGTAGGCCTAACACAATCTTTTTTCAAAATTACAAATAATAAAATTAATTTTTTTAACTTTTTTTCAGGGTCTCTGCTAAAATCTTTTGAGGATTTTTCCTGAAATAGATCCATTGAAATTTGAAACAACCCAGGACACCCCAAACACATATGGACAATCAGGCCATGGCCTACAGTATGTAAAAAAATCGCCAACGTTAAAGCAGTGACTTGCATGGCTCCAAACGGTGCACTTACATTTTGCTTCATGCTGTACCCAGGTTCTACTTCTGATGTAGCTATTGACGCACAGCCAAATTTTACGAAAGTTCAAAGCTGGAGACCTTTTTTTGGCACAAAGGTTTCACCATTCATGACCAGTTGCCCCAGGGTGTCTGCTTTAATATACCAGCTTTTTTATGACACGAGGTCAGTTTACCAAACAAGAAGCAGCACTGTGTTACAAGATTGCTAAAGCACGTATTCATGCGGAAAGAGCCAACAGAGGATAAAGAATTAAAATTTCCGTCACATCCCATCACTTAAAATTCTCCCCCCAATCCCATCAAAAACCCAAAAATATTTCAACTGTGTTCTTGTTTTGTAAACTTGAAAGCTCCACTTTTGAAAGAAATTATTTAAAAGATAATGATTATTATAAATTTGTTGGTGTGTGACAGTATGTTTTTATTACAAGAATGTTTGGCAATTCCATTTTCTTTTGACAATATAATTTGGAAGAGGGTTTACTTATAATTTTAAACTTAGTTTAAAATATTTTACCTTTAAGGCATACCAAGACCTTACCTACTGAAAATTTTTCCCAAGATATTCTAAATTTAAACTTATAATATCATTACATGTTCTTAAAAAAAATCAGCATGTGTCACCAGGGGTTTTGAAAAATCAATTTTGAAAAAATTTGCATTATTCAAATAAAAATGTACAAAAATTATAAAACATAAATTCCAGATTTTTTTTCATCAAAAATTGTTTTAAAAAAGGTGTACAAATCCATATATAAACTTTAAAAAAAATTGCACACATGTCCTTCATTTAGTGGAACTCTTCAACTAGGGAAGAATCCAAAAAAGTTCAAACTACGTTGCGTATGACCTTAAAGCACAACTCAACAAATTCATGTTTTTAACAATTTATTTATAACAAAGACAAAAATGTTACATTTTCACTTTGAGAATAACATCTTCAATTCATTAATAAAATGATTCTAAATTTCGATATTCTTTTTTATGTAGTACATAGATTTTATTAATCATCATTGCTATTTAAAATAGTCTTATAAGCCAGAAGTTTTATGATGGGTTGTGACATATCATATCATACATTTATAAGACTTAGGAACATTCAACACGTTTAACATAATTACCCATTTTCCATTGTTAGAAAATTCTAGAGGTTTCACTTTGAGAATAACATCTTCAATTCATTAATAAAATGATTCTAAATTTCGATATTCTTTTTTATGTAGTACATAGATTTTATTAATCATCATTGCTATTTAAAATAGTCTTATAAGCCAGAAGTTTTATGATGGGTTGTGACATATCATATCATACATTTATAGACTTAGGAACATTCAACACGTTTAACATGATTACCCATTTTCCATTGTTAGAAAATTCTCGAGGTACAAGACCAAGAGTCAAGAAGTTGAAACCAGAACTCAGTTTTCCATCAGTGCTGGAATGAAAATGTTAAAGTAGAAATCTATCAGCTTTGAAACATTTGCTGTCCATTCCATGTCTTTTACTATTCTAATCACAATGCAGTCTACTCTTGTCCACACAATTAAGTCGCAGCATGTTTTGTTACATATGTGTAGCTGGCCTTGAATTTGATGATAGTATGGGTGACTGGTTTTCAGGCACAGGGTATCTTGTTTAAGATCTAAAAAAATCAAAAAACACTTAAGTTGTGTTATACCAATTCATATCCCCTCCTTTCCACATCTTCATACCATATTGAACAGTTGCACTTGTAAATTAATACATGTATTAAAATCATTTACTCACCAAGATTTTTAATTTCAAAGTACTGGACAATACAGATTAAAATACAATTTATAAATTGTTATTTACCTATAAAAAATCCTTCAAATTTTGTGCCCCATCTGCTACTGTTGAAGATGATGCTGTATATGGACACTCCACCTCTACAATATCAGGAATGGCGTCTTTGGCTTCTGGAGTTTTATAAAATACACTGCCTGTTGGTGGTCGAACAACTAAGCCATCAGGTGAAGCTCCTAACACTCCGGATTCATGCAACCATATCCCTTTCAGAAAAAATTATAATACTACTGAATGCAAACAAACCATAATACAATTGATTTTGTATGCAAACAAAGTCTAAGTAGAGCTTTTATAATCCTTCCACTTCAAATAGATTTCCAGCAAAATTTTTGGAATATGTTGGTAATTGAATATTTATTTTTTCAATTAGACTTCAGTAATTAATTTCTGTTTGTCACCAGGATAAGTCCTGTTATTTGTTTTGACACAATGAATGTTAACATGTCAGAGATTGAAGGAATATTATTTTGTGCTGTACACCTGACTGCTCTACAGCTGCATCAAAGTCCTTTTCATACTTTCTCAAAGCATCATCTTCACGAGTGATACCCCATGCAACAGCCTTGATGGACTCCAGATTGTAAGCTGACATAAGCTGTTTTTTCAGTGACAATGTCAATCTGAAGAAAAAATATGATTTTTAGCTCACCTGAGCCGAAGGCTCAGAGTGGAGCTTTTCTGATCACATTTTGTCCGTCGTCCGTCCGTCTGTCTGTCCGTCTGTAAACTTTTCACATTTTCAACTTCTCAAGAACCACTATGCCAATTTTGACCAAACTTAGTACAAAGCATCCTTGGGTAAAGGGGAATATAAATTGTTAAAATACAGGGCCAAGTCCTCTCACAAGGGGAGATAATCAAGAAAAGACAAAAATGGGTGGGGTCATTAAAAAATCTACTTCTCAAGAACCACTGGGCCAGAAAAGCTGAAACTTATGTGGAAGCATCCTGGTAAAGTGTAGATTCTAAATTGTTCAAATCATAATCCCCAGGGGAAGGGCGGGGCCCAAGGGGGAATCAAAGTTTTACATAGAAATATATAAGAAAAATCTTTGAAAATCTTCTTCTCAAGAACCACTGGGCCAGAAAAGCTAAACTTATGTGCACATGCATGGAAGGATCATGGGTCAGTGTAGATTTCAAAATGTCTTAATTATGATCAGGGGGGAGGGTGGGGATGTATTATGATTAAAAGGGGGGAAATCGGGTAAAGAACAGAATGGTCAAAGCTTTTAAGGTGAGCGATGTGGCCCTGGGCCTATTTTTTTTATTAATCTTATATTTCCTGCATCTATTTTAAAAAAATCTGTGAGCCAATGCTCACTAGTAATACCCCCTCTCTGATGTAAATAAGCACTATCATGTTAATATATATACCCAAGTTCAATTACAGGCAGATGCACAGAAAAATATGAAGTTACATCAGATTTATATCAAAATTAATCCCACCATATGGCATGCCTCAACAAAAGGTGTAATAAAATTTCAAACATCCGCTATGAATAGCTAATGAGAAAACTGCAACAAAATTTGTTATGTGTAAACAGACAGACACACAGACAAACAGGAAGTTGAACTTCAAAATTACTTTACATATCCATGGAATTTGAGATAAGGGGTTTGAGATAACAAAGTTTGACTGAATTTTAAAAAAGTCTATTTCGCAAAAAAATTTAATCACCGCCTTTGCTTAGAACAGAGAACTGCCCCAAAAGTTGGAAGCTGTTATTCTGTTTTTCCTTAAATAGACCACATTGGGTTGTCTCGTTGCCCAGTTGTTTCCAATGCAGCTCTTTTAATGGCTTCATCTACGGGGAAAATGCATGTGAACCCAAACTATAGGGGTATAGAATGAACATAATCTGGTGATGTAAACAGGTCTTCAGTGAGAGGTACAGGTGGACCAGGTTCACATGGCTCTGGTTCAAGAATCCATTTCAATTCTAAAAAATTTCATTACTTGTGTCATTCTCAAAAATAATATCCATAATATCCATATGACATATACCAAGAAATTTAAATATACAGCCCAACATTTCATTTTAGTGAACACTGTAATGGGTTTTTGTAATGTATGCATTACATATCAAATTTACAACTCACTTGCATATATTTGTCCAGAATTGTTCCTGTATATTGCACGTGGCATTCTTAGTGTGAAAGTGCCATGGAAAAATTGGGGAAAAGTACAATTAATATTTACTAAATTATTAACAAGGTTTCATAATGAAAGTTTAGAATGATAGAAGAATGGTTTGATAATTCCAAAAATATAAACAAAATATTTTATCTGAAATTTGCAAGAATATGAAAAAAAATTTTTTATGCCCCCGTAAACAAAGTTTTGGGGGGATATAGTTTTTGTCGTGTCTGTCTGTCTGTCTTTCTGTTTTTCTGTTTGTCGTTTGTCCACAAAAACTTTAACCTTGCCCATAACTTTTGATTTAGTGAAGATATGACTTTCATGTTTCATATGTGTATTCCTTGTGACAAGACCTTTCTTTGGGTAACCAAATTTGACCTTTTGACCTTGCCCTTGGAGTTTGACCTACTTTTACATGAAAATTTAAAAATTTTACTTTGGCCATATCTTTTGAACAGTAGACACAAGGACATTTATACTTCACATATGTTATGTTTGTTTAAGACCTTTCACTTTATACCAACAACCTTGAACCTTTGACCTTGACCTTGTAGATTTTGAAAATTTTGAAAAAACTTTAACCTTGGCCATAACTTTTAAAAATAAGGGATAGGGCTTTCAACTTTTTAAAAAATCCCTTTTGGAAAACCCCATTTGGGAAAGAAATTTTCCCTTTACCTTACCTTTAATTACCCAAACAAAAAAAAACCTTAAACCAAACTTTTAAAAACTTAGGGCATGTTTATATTTACTATTTGATTTATGACAAGATTTATTTGAAAAAAACTTTACCCTTTACCTTGACCCTTAGTTTACCTACTTTTTAAAAAAAATTTTTAAATTTTACTTTGGCCATATCTTTTGAACAGTAAAGGAGGACATTTATACTTCACATATGTAATGTTTGTTTAAAGACCTTTCACTGGATACCAACAACCTTGACCCTTTGACCTTGACCTTGAGATTTTGTACTTGTGAAAAAACTTTAACCATGGCCATAACTTTTGAACGGTAAGGGATAGGGCTTTCATACTTCATATATGTAGTCGTTGTGAGAAGACACTTCATTGGATATGAAGATTCTTGACCCTTTGACCTTGACCTTTGAGATTACCTACTTTAAAAAAAGCAAACCTTGACCATAACTTTTAAGACTTAGGGCTAGTGCTTTCATACTTTACATATTTGATCCTAATGACAAGACCTTTCATTTTTATAACAATAACTTTGACCCTTTGACCTTGACCTTGGAGTTTGACCTACTTTTCAAGAAATTGAACGTTGACCTTAACTTCTCAGAGGGCTGGGACTTTCATGCTCTACATAAGTATTTTATGTGGCAAGACCTTTCATTTGATATAATTACATTGACCTTTTGACCTTGACCTTGGAGATTTTTGTAATTATTAAAAAAAACTTTAACATTAGCTTACTTTCAAATTTCACAATTGTTTTCCATTAGAAAACCCCCCTTTTTTAAATTAATTAAATTTGCATTTAAGAAAAGCTTAATCTTTGCTATGTTGCCATAGGGGGATCAGTGTTTTACAAACACATCTAGTTTTTAATGCAATTGAATGATTTTTTTTCCTTTCAAAAATGTATGTGCATGTAAAATATGCTATCATATTTATAATATTGTCTTTCCAATTATTCAAAAATTATTATTAATATTTATTACATAGTATGTTCAAAAATTAGGCAATAACAAGCCAACTATATTATGCTCCTAATCTTTGTACATTTGTTCACAATGAAAATTAACCATCGGTCAGTAACAAAATAACAGTTTCATAATACTCTTAATGTAAAAATCAAATCAAACTTAAATAACAACAATAGTAACACCAAAATCATAACTTCCTTTTTAATTTTACCTATAAACCTTGCAAACTTTGCTAACCCTTGGTACAAAAAAACCGGTCACTTTCATCAAAGGGTCAGTTTAAAGCACTTCAAAAATGGCAAATTTTTTTTTTTCGACTATTTATTTATTTTTTAATGATTGATAATTTTTTAAAAAAAACAAGAGGCCCCCTGGGCCACATCGCTCACCGAGCACTGTGGTAGGAAAAAGTAAAAATTGGTTTATTATTGAAAAGTTTAAATCCAAGTCCCCTGATCAATCATGGCTTTGCTTGTCTTCAGAAGGTTATTTTTAAAAATTCTCCAAAAATTTTTATTTAAAAATTTGACCATCCCTTGTGGCCCCGCCTACCCCCGGGGGTCATGATTTGAACAAACTTGAATCTACACTACCTGAGGATGCTTCCATATAGATAGGATCAATTATAGCTTTGTCATTCTTGAGAAGAAGATTTTTAAAGAATTTTCCTATACATTTCTATGTTAAAACTTTGGAAGGCCATTGTGGCCCCACCCTACCCCCGGGGGGCATGATTTGAACAAACTTGAACAATACCTGGGGTGTTTCCCCCAAATTTTTTTTGGGCCCGTGGTTTTTAGAACAAGATTTTTAAAACATACCATCAAAGAGCAAGAGCCATCTTATGCATAAATTGGCCCTGTCCTTATATCAAATAATTAACTATCACCCCTTTCCCAAATTTTTTATGTCAAAATAAAGTAGACATTTGGTGCTTTCATTTTCTATAAAAAAAAACGTTTTGAGAATTCAGATATTGGAAAACAAGTTTGTGAAATTGCAATGTTCTTGAAATTTGCTGAAAACATGCTTATTTGACTACCTTCAGCAAAAAATTAAAGTATGAGCACAGTCCAGATCCCAAAAAAAAAAACATGTTTTGTGACTTCAGAAACTAGCTTTTATTAAAATATTTGAATTTTCATCAGAGGTTGTGCTCTATATGAAATATTGAAAAAATTGCTTCAACGTCAGGCCATTTTCAGAGAAATTTACACGATATAGGAAAATGACGCATTTTATGCCATAATGGATTGAGTAGATGGAAAATTACATCAAAATTAATAGATATGTGGTCACCAACACTCCAAGTGATAAATGCTGCATTTGCAACCTAAACTGAGCGGTTTTGATTTTTCGGAAAATTTTCAGGGCCAAATTAGGCCCAACGTGGCTCAAGCTCTTTTATTAATTTCCAATTATCTCCCCTTGAATGAGGGCATGACCCTTCATTTGAAAAAACTTGAAACCCCCTTTACCCAAGGATGCTTTGTTGGTTGAAATTGGTCCAGGGGTTTTTGAGAAGAAGTCGAAAATATGAAAATTTCAGACAGACAGATGGACAGACAGCTAGACAGACAACTAGATAGAGGACACTGGAAAAAATGTGATCAGAAAAGAGCTATAAATGAAACATTCCTCACCACAAAAGCCAGAAGAATAAAAGGGGGCCCCCACCAGTAACATGTTTCTGGGAAGAACCAAAGCCATAAGAGAATCCATGCAGAGAAAATATCAATAGTCCTGAAGCTTCAATGCAGGACCAAGTACGAGAATTGCTACAAACACTACTCCGGAGACTTACCATTATCCTATGATTTAACTGTTTTCCCACTCTGCGGCTGGTTCCCTCATAAGCTGGTACCGAGGACAGTTCAGGATGTCCGTCAACTTTATTCCTCAACTTCCTGTCTTGGACTGAAAAGCAATAAGTGAAAATCTTTAGTGTTGCCTAGTGACTTTTAATTAAAAAGAAAGTTGCAAATTTAAAGGGGGGGGGGGGGGGGATTGATGCTGTGATTTTAATTACATGTACGAAATCTGTATTTCACAGTTTAATGCATTCATGTATTTTTTTGAATTGTCTTACATGTAATAATTGTTCCTATGTATTATTAAGCACTAAATCTATTCAACTGCATGTGTAAATGGGGAAAATGTGGATATGTAAATGATGTATAATTGCAATGTGTAAAATGTGACATTTTCTTATATGAGGGAGTTGTTTTTGACATGTAATTTTTTTTCATTAATTATTTTATTTATCTTGATAAAATTATTTCAATTAATAATTTTGTTTTTTTTACCTGTCTGATGAACTAAAAAAGGTTACAGAGGTGAATGGAAGAAATATGGGTATTATGGTTGTCAAAACTCTCCATGTTACCACACTGCATGCTGCACTGTAAAAAACCATTTTGGATCTTTAAAAAAGGGGGGGCTACTCCTGAAATCAAAGAAATTGTCGTAAAAAAGAACCTATTTTTTTTTGGGCTCACACAAGGAAATAATTTCACTATATATTACACTGTAAACAGGGAAATTTTCGCCCCCGTTTAATTTTGCCCCTTTGCCCTAGTCTGGCGTGGGCGAATTTTAACGAGGCTGGGGTGTGGCACCATTTTCAGATACTTTTATCTTCTTTAAAAGGAGAGCTTCATATGAAAATAGAAAATGATCAAATTTTAAAACTAAAATGTATGAATTTTTTCTTTGTGAAAAAGAGACAGCTTTAAAATTTCCATATCTAAAAAAAGGCCCAGGGGCCACATCGCTCACATGAGCAATTGGCTAGGAAAAAGCACCTATCAGATCAGAACTGAAAGTTTACGGAGGGGGGGGAAAGGGGGCTTAAATTTTTAAACCCCCCCGGGGGCATGATTTGAACAAACTTGAATCTACACTACCTGAGGATGATTCCCTATAAATATCACTAAGCATGACTTTGAATTACTTAAAAAGAATATTTTAAAAGGTTTCCCTATATATTCCTATGTAAAACTTTGATTATTTTGGGACCCTATCCCTAGGGTCATGATGTGAAAAACTTGAATCTACACTACCTTGGGATATTCCAAAGGAGTTTCATCTTTCCTGTCTCAAAGGTACCTGAGAAAAATTTTTCCCATTAATTCCTATGTAAAACTTTGTTCAGCTATTGTGGCCCCCCCTTCCCCCGGGGGTCTATTTGGACAAAATTGAATCTACACTACCTGAGGATGATTCCACATAAGACTATCTTTCCTGGCCCAGTGGTTCTTGAGAAGAAGATTTTTAAAAAATATTTCCTTTTATTCCTATGGAAAACTTTGACCCGCCATTTTGGCCCCCCCCTACCCCAGGGGGTTTTGATTTGAACAAATTTGAATCTACACTACCTAAGGATGATTCCACATGAGTTTCATCTTTCCTGGCCCATTGGTTCTTGAGAAGAAGATTTTTAAAGATTTTTCCTATATATTCCTATGTAAAACTTTGATTGGCCATTTTTGGCCCCCCCCTACCCCTGGGGGTCATGATATGAAAAATTTTTAACACACTACCTGAGGATGATTCCACATATGCTTCATCTTTCCAGACCCAGTGGTTCTTGAGAAGAAGATTTTTAAAGATTTTTCCTATATATTCCTATGTAAAACTTTCCCGGCCATTTTGGCCCCACCCTACCCCGGGGGTCATGATTTAAAAAACTTAATCTACACTACCTAAGGATTTTCCACATGAGATTCATATTTCCAGACCCAGTGGTTCTTGAGAAGAAGATTTTTAAAGATATTTCCTATATATTCCTATGTAAAATTTGACCTGCCTTTTGGGCCCCCACCCTACCCCAGGGGTCATGATTTGAACAAATTAACACACTACCTAAGGATATTCCACATGAGATTCATATTTCCTGGCCCAGTGGTTTTTGAGAAGAAGATTCTTAAAAGACTTTTGCTACATATATCTATGTAAAACTTGGATTCCCTATTGTGGCCCCGCCCTACCCCGGGGGGTCATGATATGAACAAACTTGAATCTACACTACCTGAGGATGATTCCACATATGCTTCATCTTTCCAGACCCAGTGGTTCTTGAGAAGAAGATTTTTAAAGATTTTTCCTATATTTCCTATGTAAAACTTTGATCGCCCATTTTGGCCCCACCCTACCCCGGGGGGTCATGATATAACAAACTTAACTACCACCTAGGAGATTCCACATATGTTTCATCTTTCCAGGCCCAGTGGTTCTTAGAAGAAGATTTTTAAAGATTTTTCCTATATATTCCTATGTAAAACTTTGATTGGCCATTTTGGCCCCACCCTACCCCTGGGGGTCATGATATGAACAAACTTGAATCTACACTACCTGAGGATGATTCCACATGAGTTTCATCTTTCCTGGTCCAGTGGTTCTGGAGAAGATTTTTAAAGATTTTTCCTATATATTCCTATGTAAAACTTTGATCGACCATTTTGGCCCCACACTACCCCTGGGGGTCATGACTTGAACAAACTTGAATCTACACTACCTGAGGATGATTCCACACGAGTTTCATCTTTCCTAGTCCAGTGGTTATTGAGAAGAAGATTTTTTAAAAAAGCCATTAATTTTTCTGTAATTCATAATTATCTCCCCTTGGAAAAGGGCGTGGCTCTTCATTTGAACAAACTTGAATCCCCTTAACCTAAGGATACTTTGTAGAAAGTTTGGTTGAAATTGGCCCAGTGGTTCTTGAGAAGAAGATGAAAATGTGAAAAGTTTACAACAACGACGACGACAACGACGACAACAACGACAACGACAGACAACGGACAAATTTTGATCAGAAAAGCTCACTTGAGCCTTTGGCTAGGTGAGCTAAAAATAAGTTAAATCTGGTGGTTAATTAATGATTAATTTGTTGACCCCCCAGCCTCCTTAAACGGTCGAATTAAAAGTAAACTGCATAATATCTTAAACAAAAATCTTTTTGGGCAATTTAAAACGGGGCAAACTTGTTTTCAGATGCGAGAGGGCGAAAATAACACGGGGCGAAAATAACCCTGCATACAGTATATAGCTTTAATTAAATAAATTAATTAACTAGACTCTCAGCAGATAATTCATGAATGAGAAAAAAGATTAATGCTTAGACAAAAATTTGAGATCAGAAAAAATATACCCCTTATGCGGCTTTTAAGAAAGAAAATTGAGAGTAAACATACCTATACCCCGAAATACACATGGGCAAACAGCCAACACACCATCGAGGAAGTTACATCGACCATGCATACCTAAAAAAAAAATTCTGTTTGATTCCGTGGCACAATTCTGCTGATATGATATTCCTAGTGCATGAGTTCAAACCTATACGTACATAAAGTTGCTGAAAATGAAAAAAGAAAAGAAATATTATTGTCTCTATATACATAGAACTACATTAGACTGAGTTCATTTTGATTGGCTATCTCCTTGCATAAGACCTTTAAGGGGTAATTTTATGCTATTTACCATGTGACATTGCCATAAAACATAAGGAAAAATACCAGCCTTACAATTCATTTGCCTTTACCTTTGGCATACTTTACAAAGGGGACAATTTGGTTTAACTTATGACTTTTGAATTTTTAGTGGCAGGTGTTGATAAAATAACCTTTTAAATATTTCTGAGTCATAAAACTGTTCTTTAAAACTGTATGTTTGAGTGAAAAAAATTTTGAAACATATGTTTGGAAAGATTATGCACATATATAGGGGATAATATCACCACAGAAAGATAAAGAAAATCACAGAGTTGCGACAATAATTTTTATCATTGTTTATTGATTGTCAAGAATATGATATACATTACATATATTACGTTTTTTTGAATTTATTAT
This sequence comes from Saccostrea cuccullata, assembly GCF_032062105.1. Lineage (NCBI taxonomy): Eukaryota > Metazoa > Mollusca > Bivalvia > Ostreida > Ostreidae > Saccostrea > Saccostrea cuccullata. The sequence goes on along the minus strand of NW_026926139.1, from coordinate 14,353 downwards.
TTCAGGTGTAAAAACGTCGTTTTAAAATTAAAAATTTTTTTAATACATTCACTGTAAAAATAATTGGACAAATTTGTGAATGTCAATAATCAATCATGCATGACAATTAACTTTTTCTGACAGCCACCTTTTAAAAATGTGTCTTGTTATTTATTTATTTATTGCAAAGTCGTCCCTGGACTACGGTCAATGGGCCAATTTCGAACCCTGCGTGGTGAGAGTTTGTCCCGAGACACAGTTAGATTATTCTAATAGCCCTATATAAAATCATACCGATTAATCAACATCACTACAATATGAGGACCTTAAAATAGGATAAAATAAAACATTCTCCAACAGTTAGCCATTAGATTGTTTTTGATCATGTTGATGTCGTGAGTCAAGTTAATGTTCTTGATTCCCACTTTTCACGTTATGACTGACTTAATTAGTGCTTCGTGATACCAAAACAATACATTTTCAAAATATAGTATTACCTATAATTTTACTTTGGTTGAATTCGCTAATTTCCCCTTTGCAAGTTGTGTGTGCTCGCCTCAGGATGTCGATCCCCGCTCTGCAGCTACTTTCGTTATCTCTAACCAATGAAAATTGTCCTTATTTTTCTGAAGTACTGTTGCGTGATATTGCCCCATCACTAATTGTAGAACACACATCACAAGTTTTCCAATATACATCACAAATTATCAAACATACATAACAAGATTTCGAATATACATCACAAAATTTCGAACATACATCACAAGATTATAGAATATACATCACAAGATTTCGAATATACATCACAAGATTTCGAACATACATCACAAGATTATAGAATATAAAATCCAAGTTTTCGTATACATCACAAGATTTCAACATGCATCACAAATTATTAAATATAATAAAGTTTTTGAATTACATCACAAGTTTATAAAATATAATACAAGTTTTTGAAAACATCACAATATATTGAAAACATCAAAGATTTTGAAATAAATCACAAGTTTTTTGAAACATCACAAGTTTTCGAACATCATCATATGGCATGTCAAACGTTGCAATATTTGATAATCTTGTGATGTATATTCAAAATCTTGTGATGTATGTTCGAAATCTTGTGATGTATTTTCGAAATCTTGTGATGTATTTTCAAAATCTTGTGATGTTGTTCAATATCTTGTGATGACTATTCAAAATCTTGTGATGTATATTCAAAATCTTGTGATGTATGTTCAATATCTTGTGATGTATATTCAAAAACTTGTGATGTATATTTAATAATCTTGTGATGTATGTTCAAAATCTTGTGATGTATATTCAATAATTTGTGATCATTTCAAATTTGTGATGTATATTCGAAATCTTGTGATGTATATTCTATAATCTTGTGATGTATATTCGAAATCTTGTGATGTGTTCGAAATCTTGTGATGTATATTGAAATCTTGTGATGTTATTCTATAATCTTGTGATGTATGTTCGAAATCTTGTGATGTATATTCGAAATCTTGTGATGTATGTTCGATAATCTTGTGATGTATATTCGAAATCTTGTGATGTGTGTTCTACAATTCAGTGATGCGGCAATATGCGAACAGTACTTCAGTAAAGTAAGGACAATTTTCATTGGTTGGAAATAACGAAAGTAGCCGGAACGGCGATCGACATCCTGAGGCTGATGCATGCGTGCACAAATTTTCAAGTGTAAATTTGGCGAATTCAACCTTAAGTTAAATTATAGGTAAAACTATATTTTGAAAATGTATTGTTTTGGTATCACAAAGACTAATTTAAGTCAGTCATAACCTGATAACGTGAAAAGTGGGAATCAAGAACATTAATTTGACTCACGACATCAACATGATCAAAAACAATTTAATGGCTAACTGCTGGAGAATGTTTTATCCTATTTTAATCCTCATTTTGTAGTGATGTTGATTAATCGGTATGATTTTATATAGGTGCTAGTTAGAATAATCTCTGTGTCGGGGGAAAACTCTCACCACGCAGGGTTCGAAATTGGCCCATTGACCGTAGCACTAGTCCAGGGACGACTTTGCAATAAATAAATAAAAAACAAAATTTTTTAGGAGAAGTTGGCTGTAGGAAAAGATTAATTGTTATGCATGATTGATTATTTACATTCACAAATTTGTCCAATTATTTTATGTAAATGTATTAAAAATTTCTTAATATTTGAAAGCTGTTTTTACAGCCTGAAATAATAAATTAAAAAAATCGTAATATATGTAATGATAAATAATATATGTAATGATATATCATATTCTTGACAAGCAATAAACAATGATAAAAATTATTGTCGCATATTTGGTATTTTCTTTGATCTTTCTGTGGTGATATTATCCCATATCACATGGGCGATAATACTTTCCAAACATGTTTCAAAGTTTTTACACTCTATATCATACGTTTTAAAAACAGTTTTATAAGCTCATAAGTATATTAAACGGTTTTTTATAAAACCTGCCACTAAAAATTCAAAATTTTAAATTAAACCAAATTGTCCTGGGTATTCAGTAAAGTATGCCAAAGGTCAAGGTCAAGTGAATTGTAAGGCTGGTTTTTTTCCCTTATGTTTTATGGCAATCCGTGCACATGGTAAATAGCATAAAATTACCCCTTAAAGGTCTTATGCAAGGAGATAGCCAATAAAAATAACTCAGTCTAATGTATTTTATGTTTGAGAAATAATATTTCTTTTCTTTTTTTATTTTCAGCAACTTTATGTAGGTCTACAGTTTTAATTTTGAACTCATGCACTAGGAATATCATATCAGCAGAATTGTGCCACTGAATCAAAGGGAATTTTTTTTAAGGTATGCATGATCGATGTAACTTCCTTGATGGTGTGTTGGCTGTTTCCCATGTGTATTTCGGGGTATAGGTATGATTGCTCTCAATTTTCTTTCTAAGCCGAATAAGGGGTATTTTTTTTCTGATCTCAAATTTTTGTCTAAGTATTAATCTTTATTTTTTCATTCATGAATTATCTGCTGAGAGTCTAGTTAATTAATTTAATTAAAGCTATATAGTAACATACAGTGAAATTATTTCCTTGTGTGAGACTTTAAGAAAAATCAGGTTACTTATTTTTAAAAATTTTTTATTTAGGAGTAGCCCCCCCTTTTTTAAAGATCCAAAATGGTGATTTTACAGTGAGCTTTGGTCAACAACGGAGAGTTTTTACAACCATAATCCCATATTTCTACCATTCACCTCTGTAACCTTTGTTGAGTTCATCAGACAGGTAAGAAAAACAATATTATTAATTGAAAAAATTTTTAAGATAAATAAAATAATTAATGAAAAAAAAATTACATGAACAGACTCCCTCATATAAGAAAATGTCACATTTTACACATATTACCATATTATTCATCATTTACATATAGCCACATTTTCCCCAGTTATATACATGCAGTTGAGTAGAATTAGTGCTTAATAATACATAGCAACAATTATTATTTTAAGACAATTCACAAAAATACATGAATGCTTAAACTGTGAAATACAGATTTCGTACATTTTTTTAAAAATGCACAGCATCAATCCCCCCCCTCCCTTCACAATCTTGCAACTTTCTTTTTAATTCAAAGTCACTAGGCAACACTAAAGATTTTCACTTATTGCTTTTCAGTCCAAGACAGGAATTTGGGGAAATAAATTGACAGGACATCCTGAACTGTCCTCGGTACCAGCTTAGGGGGAAACCAGCCGCAGAGTGGGAAAAGCACGTTACATCATAGGATAATAGGTAAGTCTCCGGAGTAGTTTTTAGCAATTCTCACCTGGTCCTGCATCAAGTTTCAGGACTATTGATATTTATCTCTCATGGATTCTCTTATGGCTTTGGTTTTTCCCCAGAAACATTTTACTGGTGGTGGTCCCTATATTCTTCTGATTTTTGTGGTGAGGAATGTTTTATTTTAGCTCTTTTCTGATCACATTTTTTTCCCGGGTGTCTATCTAGCTGTTGTCCATCTGTCTGTCTGTAAACTTTTCACATTTTCGACTTCTTCTCAAGAACCGCTGGGCCAATTTCAACCAAACTTGCCACAAAGCCTCCTTGGGTGAAGGGGATTCAAGTTTGTTCAAATGAAGGGCCACGCCCTCATTCAAGGGGAGATAATTGGAAATTAATGAAAAGAGCTTGACCCCACGTTGGGCCTAATTTGGCCCTAGAATTTCCAAAAATCAAAACCGCTCTGTTAAGGTTGCAAATGCAGCATTTATCATTTGGGAGTGTTGGTGACCACATATCTATTGATTTTGACGTAATTTTTCATCTACTCAATGCATTATATGTCATAAAATGCGTCATTTTCCTCATATCGTGTAAATTTTTTTGAAAATGGCCTAACATTGAAGCATTTAGCCCCGCCAGAATGGCCCGGGGCAAAAGTGTTTGTCATGTCCGCTTCCGTCTTTCCGTCCTTCTGTCCTTCCGTTTCCGTCACACTTTGCGTTTAGCTTGTTTAAAGCTAAGTTTCTTTGAAACTATCAAGCTTTTCAACTTCATATGCTGATAGATATAGATGAGAGCTATGCAACTGCATCAACATTTTTTGACCCTGACCTTTCCTTTGACCTTGACTTCACTTTTTTTAAAATTTGGGTTTTATCAGATTTGAACATCCATTCAAGTTGGTGTTATCAAACTTCACATGTTGATACAAACTTGCACGGATGATGCTCTAGAGATGAACACTTCCAGTTGCTTCGGATGCTGGTCTGACCTACATTTTCCAGAAAGGGACCAGGTTAAAGTTTTTAGCAGGTCCATTTCCAAGGAACTATAAGCCCTACCCAATCCAAACTTTCATGGACGATGGATCTATTGATGAACACTACCAGACTTGCTTCGGATGCTGGATCTGACCTACATTTTTTTGATGAGTGACCAGGTTAAAGTTTTTGGAGCAGGTTCATTCCTAAGGAACTATAAGCCCTACCCAAATGAAACTTGCATAGATGATGCATATAGAGATGGACACTACCAGACTTGCTTTGGATGCTGAATCTGACCTACATTTTCATTCCCAAGTAACGTAAGCCCTACCCGAACCAAACTTGCATGGATGATGCATCTAGGGATGGACACTACCAGACTTGCTTCAATGCTGGATCTGACCAAATTTTTTTATTCCCAAGTAACTATAAGCCCTACCTGAACCAAACTTGCATGGATGATGCATCTAGGGATGGACACAACCGGATTGCTTGGATGCTGAATCTGACCTATATTTTCATTCCCAAGTAACTATAACCCCTGCCTGAACCAAACTTGCATGGGTGATGTATCTAGGAATGTACACTACCAGACAAGCTTCGAATGCTGAATCTGACCTACTTTTTCATTCCCAAGTAACTTTAAGCCCTACCTGAACCAAACTTGCATGGATGATGCATCTAGGGATGGACAATAACAGACTTTTTGGCTGCTGGATCTCCCTAATTTTTTTCCTTAGAACTAAAACCCCCTCCCTGAAAAACTATAAATTTTATACACATACAAATTTTATTTTTTTATAAATATCCTCGGCGGGGCATTCATGTCCTATGGATATATTTCTAGTTTTCAATATTTCATACAGAGCACAACCTCTGATCCAAAATATGCAAATACATACTAAAAGCTCAGCTTCTGAAGATCACAAAACATGTTTTATTTTTTGGATCTGGACTGTGCTCATATTTTAATTTTTTGCTGAAGGTAGTCAAATACACATGTTTTCAGCAAATTTCAAGAACATTGCAATTTCACAAACTTGTTTTCCAATATCTGAATTCTCATAACGTTTTTTTTTTTATAGAAAATGAAAGCCCCAAAATGTTATTTATTTTGACATATAAAAGGGGAAAAGAGGGTGATAGTTAATTATTTGATATAAGGACAGGGCCAATTTATGCATAAGATGGCTCTTGCTCTTTGATGGTATGTTTTAAAAATCTTGTTCTCAAGAACCACGGGCCAGGAAAGATGAAACTTTGGGGAAACATTCAGGTAGTGTAGATTCAAGTTTGTTCAAATCATGACCCCCGGGGGTAGGGGGGGACAAGGGCCCTTCCAAAGTTTAACATAGAAATATATAGGAAAATTCTTTAAAAATCTTCTTCTCAAGAATGACAAAGCCATAATTGATCCTTTTATGGAAGCATCCTCAGGTAGTGTAGATTCAAGTTTGTTCAAATCATACCCCCGGGGATAGGAGGGGGCTACAAGGGATATCAAATTTTTAAATAGAAATATATATGAAACTGTTATTTTGTTACTGACCGATGGTTAATTTTCATTGTGAACAAATGTACAAAGATGAGGAGCATAATATAGTTGGCTATGTATATTGCCTTTTTTTTGAACATACTATGTAATAAATATTAATAATGATCTTTGAATAATTGGAAAGACAATATTATAAATATATAGCATTTTTACACAATACATTTTTGAAAGGAAAGAAAATATTCAAATGCATTAAAAAAAATATTTTTTTTCATATTCTTGCAAATTTAAAGATCATTCTTCTATTATTCTAATACTCTGTCATTATGAAACCTTGTTAATAATTTAGTAAATATTAATCAATACTTTTGACCAATTTTTCCATGGCACTTTCACACTAAGAATGCCACGTGCAAAATTATATACGGGAACAATTCTGAACAAATATATGCAAGTGAATTGTAAATTTGATATGTAATGCATACATTACAAAAACTCATTACAGTGTTCACTAAAATGAAATGTATGGACTCTTATATTAATTACTTGGTATATGTCATATGGATATTATGGATATTATTTTTGAGAATGACACAAGTAATGAATTTTTTCAGCATTGAAATGGATTCTTAACCAGAGCCATGTGAACCGGTCCCCCTGTACCTCTAATTGAAGACCTATTAACATCACCAGAGTATGTTCATTCTGATACCCCTATGGTATGGTTACGACATGCATTATCCCTGTCAGATGAAGCCATTAAAAAAGCTGCAATGGAAACAACTGGGCAACGAGACAACCCAATGTGGTCGATTGTAAGGAAATACAGAATAACAGCTTCCAACTTTGGTGCAGTTCTCAGTTTAAGCAAAGGCGGTAAGACGGTTATTTAAAATTTTTGGGAAAAAGACTTTTTAAATTACAGTCAAACTTTGTTATCTCAAACCCATTATCCAAATTCCATGGATATGTCAAAGTAATTTTGAAGTCCAAACCATTTATAAAAGACTGGGACATTTTATTCTCGATAACTCTTTATGTATTATTCTTGAATCCACGGAATTTCCAACATTTTTCTTGGTCTCATTGAGTTTGAGATAATTAGGTTTGACTGTAATGGCTAACATTTAACCCCCTCCAAGGAGAGGGGGGTATACGTTTTATCCTTGTGTGTCTGTCCGTGTGTCAGTGTCTTCGTGTGTCTGTGTGTCCGTCCGAAATAAATTTTTGTCACAGTTTTCTCAGCAACTACTCATTAGATGCTTGAAATTTTAACACAGTCTTCTCTGAGGCATGCCATATGGTGGGATACTTTTGCTGAAATCCGATGTCAACTTCCTGTTTGTCTGTGCGTTGTCCTTTTCATACATAACAAATTTTCGTCACAGTTTTCTCTGCAACTACTCTTGAGATGCTTGAAATTTTTACAAAATCTTCTCTGGGGGCCATATCTTGGGGTCCCGGGACATTTTTTTTCAAATCAGATATCAACTTCCTGTTTGTCTGTCTGTATCACACAACAAATTTTCGTCGCAGTTTTCTCATTAGCTATTCATAGCGGATCTTGAAATTTTATTACACCTTTTGTTGAGGCATGCCATATGGGGGGATTAATTTTTATATGAATCTGATGTCAACTTCATATTTTTCTGTGCATCTGCTTGTAATTAACTTTGGGGATATATATTTTAAAAAATGATAGTGCTTATTTACATCAGAGCGGGGGGATTACTAGTGGGATTGGCTCACAGATTTATGTACAAAGATGCAGGAAATTAAGATTAATAACCAACAATAGGCCATGGGCCCATCGCTCACCTGAGAAGCTTTGACCATTCTGTTTTAAAATTTTCCCCCCTTTTAATCATAAAGCATCCCCACCCTACCCCCCTGATATAATTAAGACATTTTGAAATTACACTACCCCTGATCCTTCCATGTGCACATAAGTTTCAGCTTTTTGGCCCAGTGGTTCTTTAGAAGAAGATTTTTAAAAATTTCTCTTATATATTTCTATGTAAAACTTTGATTCCCCATTGTTTCCCCCCATCCCCCGGGGGGCATGATTTGAAGAATTTAGAATCTACACTTTACCAGGATGCTTCCACAAAATTTAGCTTTTTTGGCCCAGTGGTTCTTGAGGAGAAGATTTTTTAATGACCCCAACCTATTTTTTTCTTTTTTTATTTATTCCCCTTTTGGAGGACTTGGCCCTGATTTTTTAAAATTTTTTTCCCCTTTACCCAAGGATGCTTTGTACTAAGTTTGGTCAAAATTGACATAGTGGTTTTTAGAAGAGGTCAAAATGTGAAAAGTTTAAGCAAACAACCAAAATGCGGACAAGATGTGATCAGAAAAGCCACTTGAGCCTTTGGCTCAGGTGCGCTAAAAATCATATTTTCTTCTTCAGATTGACATTGTCACTGAAAAAACGGCTTATGTCAGCTTACAATCTGGAGTCCATCAAGGCTGTTGCATGGGGTATCACTCATGAAGATGATGCTTTGAGAAAGATGAAAAGGACTTTGATGCAGCTGTAGAGCAGTCAGGTATACAGCACAAAATAATATTTCCCTTTAATCTCTGACATTTAACATTCATTGTGTCAAAACAAATAACAGGACTTATCCTAGTGACAAACAGAAATTAATTACTGAAGTCCAATTGTAAAAAAATATTCAATTACCAACATATTCCAGAAAATTTGCTGGGAATCTTTTTGAAGTGGAAGGATTATAAAAGCTCTAATTAGACTTTGTTTGCATTACAAAATCAATTGTACATGTATTATGGTTTGTTTGCATTCAGTAGTATTATAATTTTTTCTGAAAGGGATATGGTTGCATGAATCCAGAGTATTGGGAGCTTCACCCGATCTTAGTTTTCACCACCAACATGCAGTGTTTTTATCAAACTCCAGAAGCCAAAGACGCCATTCCTGATATTGTAGAGGTGAAGTGTCCATATCCAGCATCATCTTCAACAGTAGCAGATGGGGCACAAAATTTGAAGGATTTTTTCATGGTAAATAACAATTTATAAGTTGGATTAAAAATCTGTATTGTCCAGTACTTTGAAATTAAAAATTTTGGTAAATGATTTCAATACATGTATTAATTTACAAGTGCAACTGTTCAATATGGTATGAAGATGTGGAAAAAAGGGGGGGATATGAATTGGTATAACACAACTTAAGTGTTGTTTGATTTTTTTAGATCTTAAACAAGATACCCTGTGCCTGAAAACCAGTCACCCATACTATCATCAAATTCAAGGCCAACTACACATATGTCAAAAAATGCTTCGACTTAATTTGTGGGCAAGAGTAGACTGCATTGTATTAGAATGTAAAAGACATTTAATGGACAGCAAATGTTTCAAAGCTGATAGATTTCTACTTTAACATTTTCATTCCAGCACTGATGGGAAAAATGAGTTCTGGTTTGAACTTCTTGACACTTGGTTTTTACCCCTTTGAATTGTACCTCTAGAATTTTCTAACAATGGAAAATGGGTAATCATGTTAAACTTTAATGTTCCTAAGTCTTTTAAATGTATGATATGATGTGTCACAATCCATCATAAAACTTCTGGCTTATAAACTACTTTAAAAACAATGATGATTAATAAAATCTATGTACTACACAAAAAAGAATATCAAAATTTAGAATCATTTTATTAATGAATTGAAGATGTTATTCTCAAAGTGAAAATATTACATTTTTGTCTTTGTTAAAAAAATTGTTGAAAACATGAATTTGTTGAGTTGTGCTTTAAAGGTAAATATACTTGAAACTAAGATTTAAAATTATAAGTAAACCCTCTTCCAAATTATATTGTCAAATGAAGAATGGAATTGCCAAAATTCTTTAAAAAAACGTACTGTCACACACCAATGCAAATCTATAAATAATTTTTTAAAAGGGAGTTGCAAGTTTACAAGACAAGCAGAGTTGAAATATTTTTGTTGAGATTGGTCTGTAAGTAATGGGATGTGACAGAATCTTGTAATTCTTTATCCTCTCTTTGGCTCTTTCCGCATGAATACGTGCTTTAGCAATCTTGTAACACAGTGCTGCTCTTGTTTGGTAAACTGGCCTCATGTCTATAAAAAAGCTTATATTTAAAACAGACACCCTGGGGCAACTGGTCATGAATGGTGAAACCTTTGTCCGCCAAAATAAGGTCTCCAGCTTTGAACTTTCGTAAAACTTGGCTGTGACGTACAATAGCTACATCTGAAGTAGAACCTGGGTACAGCATGGAGCAAAATGTAAATACCGTTTGGAGCCATGCAAGCACTGCTTTAACAGTATGGCGACTTTTGTACGTACTGTAGGTCATGGCCTGATTGTCCATATGTGTTGGGATGTCCTGGGTTGTTTCAATTGCATCCATGGATGCTCTAGCAGAGGAAAAATCCTCAAAAAATTTTGGCAGAGACCCTGAAAAAAAGTTGGAAAAAAATTAATTTGATTATTTGTAATTGTGTAAAAAAGATTGTGTTAGGCCTAGAAAAAAAAAGTTTGTTTCCGCTTTCAGGCTGAAAAATTTTAGGGTACGTAGGGAAAAATTTTTTTTTTGAGAAAATTTTTTTTTTTCTTCTTTAATCAAAAAATCAAAACATGTATAGAAATTAACATTAATGACAAAAGAAATTTTTTTTAAGCATTTCTGTGATTAAAATGATAAAGAAAGGTGACCCAAATTCTTTCCGTCTTAAAAGCTTGCAAAGTTGGATACATCATGGGACAAAAGCATTAAAAAAATATTTTGGGTCGGCACTATAAATTAGGGTCGGGGGGAAAGCGGAAATAAACATATTTTTTTTTTGGGCCTTACAGTCAAACTTTCAAGAATACAATAAATGTAACTGCATAAAATTTTTGCAATTCATAGTGATAAATTTTAAAACAAACCTTTGCATTTTATACTTTAAAACATTCATTAACTACGCCATCAACAGCATCTTGTGTAGTGCATGGCGCATGAACAAGGGTATGAAAGATGTTCAAAACTGTTGGTCACTACACAGAATCTATGAGCCAAGTCAGTGTCCCACAGATTGAGTTTTAACTTCCCTTTTACAATGAGCAGTTGGTCCTCTGTTTTCATTGAAGGAGTAGCCCTTATAATAATCGAGTTCAAATCGCTGTAACAATCTGACTTAAGATTTCGAATATGTCATACTGTAGGGATGTATACAAAAGCATCTAAAAATAAATTTGTTTTAATACTGATATTTCCAAAAACTTAAAAGATTGTAGATAACTTAGTTTCCAGTAATAACAATATTAGTCTCAGTCAGGTTTGCTACCATCCACATTATGCATTTATTTAAAACTGGTGAAATGAGACATTTAGTGTTCTGATAAAAAATTGTCGTCATAGAGTAAAACATGGTTTATAAAGAAGGTTTTTGATATTATTCATCCAAAGAGCAAATTAAATGATTTTTTTCTCTGTTATTTTAAATTGCATATTATGAACTAACAATAATAACAAAATATGTTAACATAACAGTCAATCTAAGTGTTCATCCCTCAACGGCAACAATTTTACTGAAATTGTTAGGAAATAGAAAATCACAATTGGAATTCCTTTTAAAAGTACCTTTCTTTTTTTGTCTTTAATATTGTAATTGACATTGGCTTCCTTTAACTAGACTCGATTTTTAGGGCAAGCAATTCCTTTTCCAGTTGCTGTATTTCTGTTGAGAGGCGCTGCTTTTTTGGTACAGTTAAATGTGCAGGATGCTGAGTAGTTGTGTTGATATCAACTGAAAATATATTGTAAATCATGAGTAATTCGATGTACAGTTAAAAGAACTGTTATATTATTAAATTTAAAAATTATTGAAAATCTTTCAGTGTTGGTCATTTGTCATCAATGGTGTTTTAAATGAGCTTTACTTTTTCTTATCTTGACATTTTGGTGCTTGTGGAATCTGCAACTGGTCCATCTGTGAAGATGACAGGGACTCCCACTTTTGAGTTTTTTCCTCCTTTTTAAAAAAATTAAACTTGAATTATTTTTTATGCCCCCCTAAACGTAGTTTAGGGGCATATAGTTTTTGTCGTGTCTGTCTGTCTGTCTCTCTGTTTGTCTGTTTGTCCGCAAAACTTTAACCTTGCCCATAACTTTTGAATTAGAGGAGCTATGACTTTTTTTCATTGTATATTCCTTGTGACAAAATTTCTTTAGGTACCACCAAATTTGACCTTTTGACCTTGACCTTGGAGTTTACCCACTTTTACATGAAAATTTTAAAATTTTACTTTGGCCATATCTTTTGAAAGTAGACACCAGGACATTTATACTTCACATATGTAATGTTTGTTAAAAAACCTTTTACTAAATACCAACAACCTTGGCCCTTTGACCTTGACCTTGTAGATTTCTGTACTAGTGAAAAAACTCTAACCTTGGCCATAACTTTTGAACGGTAAGGGATACGGCTTTCATACTTCATATATGTAATTCTTTTGAGAAGACCCCTTTAAATTTGGGTACCAAGAACTTGGACCTTTTGACCTTGACCTTTGAGACTGACCTACTTTAAAAAAAAAATTTACCATAACTTTTAAAAGTTAGGGCCAGTGCTTTCATACTTTACATATTTGATCCTTATGACAAGACCTTACATTTTATAACAATAATTTTGACACATTGACCTTGACCTTGGAGTTTGACCTACTTTTTTTGAAATTGAACGTTGACCATAACCTCTGAACGTTAGGGCTAGGGCTTTCATACTCTACATAAGTATTTTATGTGGCAAGACCTTTCATTTGATACTTATTACATTGACCTTTTGACCTTGGAATTTTTTTTTCTTATTGAAAAACTTCAACATTAGCTTACTTTCAAATTTCACAATTGTTTTCCAGTGAGAATACCCTACTATTGGTACCAATTAATTAAATTTGCATTTAAGAAAAGCTTAATCTATTCTATGTTGCCATACGGGGGAATCAGTGTTTTACAAACACATCTTGTTTATTCAGTTGTAAGTTCTTGTTTATACATGTACCCTTTTAAAGATTTTTTGTAAAAAATTCTCAATAAAACTCCACCACCCACCATCTAAAAACAAGATGTGGTCATTTTTGAAAAATAACTTCAACTTTGTGTACATTCAGGATCAGAGAAATTCATGGCCTTTCCTTCATTCCATGCAAAATATCAGGGCCCCCCTCCTTCTTACCATCCTTTAAAATGGCAGGAGCAGATGCTATCATTTTGATCTCCTGGTTGGCGATAGCTCTTAAAAAATTTTTTATATACAAAGACTGAGTGAAGGAGAATTAAAAAGCAAAACATGTTCATTTGGCATGTTATTATCAAATCATAGCCTAAATGATTATTTTTTATTATTTTATTTAATGTTACATTTACTTGCAATACAAGATAACCATGTGCATAACATTAACAAACGCTAGCAGTACTTGGCAGTAATAATACGAAATAAAATGTAATAAAAACAGCTGTTAAACAAAAATTAACCTTGTTACAAATTGCACAGTTTTTGTAGAATTTACTTTTCATTATTCTTCTGCTATATGTAAAAGTTACATGATGACACGGGGATGCATACAAAAAATCGTTAGATTGGCGGGAGGCCTTAGCCTCCGAGTTTGCAATAACAAACGATATTTTGTATGCTCATCGAGCTGTCAATCATGTAACTGATTTATCCCATGACCCTTCATTTGACCTTTTCCCAATTTTGGGATTTTCTTTTCATCAACTAATAAAGACTCTGAAACAGAACCACGTGATAGTCTTTAAAGCGAAGTGTTTTTGGTATCGAAGTAACGGATTTACAAATTTGGTAATTTTCATAGCACTGTACCACGTGATCAGTTTTTTAGATAATCAATTCATTTGTTCCATGATCTGGCGAAAATGACAGAAAGGGTCAAGCGTAAAGAATCGTCGTTTTTACAAGCCTACGACGTGGATAATTTTTTAATCGAGTCAAGCAGTTCAGATGTATGAACTCGGGGGATCGGTTTTTTTTGGCCCGTGGGGCCAAAACTTTATGAATTTCGATTTACAGAATTGGTATTTGGGGTCTTCCCAATTTAAACGGGGGAAAAATTTAAAAATGGACTGATAATACTA
>NW_026926138.1:0-27245 GCF_032062105.1 Saccostrea cuccullata | reverse complement strand
ACAGTAGAATAACTATAAGGTCTTCCGTGAAGACGGAAGACCTTAATAATAATAAGAAACAGAGTAAAAACAATATGTTCCCCAACTTCGTTTGGCCCCAACTTCGTTTGGGGAACATAATAAGGTATCATTTTTTGAGTTTTATTGGGATATATTTACATTTGCTGATGTCTTTCCCTATATGACAATACAGATGAAATTGACATTCAATTTTCAGTGACATGCAGTTTGGAAAACCTCACGAGACAATTGTGAAGTCTTGACTGTGACGTCATATGATGACGTACATGAAGTTGGTACGTGATCAAATCTACTATAATGCCCTTCGGGCGTTATAGAACTTGATCACGCGACCGACTTCATGTCCCAATGAAACTCTAAAAATGATATCTTATTTCTTTTAAGTAAAACGGGTTGGTCACATGATCAAATACCATTAAGCCCGATTTGTTCATGTGCCAACCCGTTTTACATCCCAAAAAAACTCAAAAATGATACCTTATTACTTATATTTACATTTGTGACTTATTCATACTTTAAATTTGCCTGATTGTGAATTTTTACGTGTGAAATGCAGTATTTTTCAAACCCAACAGTATGTATGTAAGTCACTGAACGCGCTTCGACCCTTTAATACGTCACTGAGAAATTCGGTCGAGCGTTTATCCATACGCACATCTATGACCTCTTAACCCCGTACCTGTATTTATACAGTTATAAATACGCTTGCTTTCAGTAGTGTTATATAAAGGAAAACATTTGCAAATGTAAATATTCAGGTTTATAATTCTCACTTTTCTTACATTTTTCGATCTTTGACATGATCTTTGACAGGATCTTTGACAGGATCTTTGACATGTTTATTGAGATAAATGGACAGGATTCGTCTGATTCGTTAAATTTCGCAATTGGGTAATCCCGAATTGATTTGCATCCATGCATGTATCCATGACATCGACCTAAAATATATTTTAATAATGATGTTTATTGTGTACGAAATAGACATTATTGGATATGATCTAAATAGTTTATATTAATTTAAATAATTTCAAAAAATCATAAACAATAAAAAAAAAAGGATATTTTGGAAAAGATTTTGTTTGAATTTGTGTGTAATCCTTTTTTACATTTTGTGTTCTAACAGATAAGAAAGTTAATAGAGTTTGTATTTTCCCAAGAATTAACTTCTTCTTTCATTACATTTTCTTTTTTTTTTTCTCTTTAAACAGACCATAAAAGTTAAACTTAATTAAAACAAACCTTTAAATTAAATAATCTTAAAAATAGAATAAACAATGCTAGAAAATTAAAGGAACATATACGTTAAATATATTACAATTAAAAATATTTTAAAATCAAAATACTTTTGAAAATAAAATATATATAGTTTTAAATAAATTGTTAACAATGCCTTCCGAAAGAGTTAAGCTTTTTAGCCGTGAAGACTTCAGGCTTCTGATTCATTACTTTATTATTTAGAAAGCGGTACGAAAATTCCTATAATTTTACAAAGGACTGGGCTAGATTTGAGCAATTTTTACTTCCTGATCGATATGTCAATTCTTCTTTATTTCCTGGACAAGATTTCACGAACACATCAAGTGACTGTTGGCGTGGGGATGAGGATGGAAAAATCTAAATAAATTCATATTTTTGAATTAATAAGTTTTTGAAAACGTAAATAAATATATATTTCAATTATGATCCTGATTGTAAAACTACTGGAGGGATTTTCCTTAGCTCAATTAATGTGAGTGTCTACTGTAACATAAGTTAATCAAATTCTCACCATCAAGGTCAATCTATAAAAGTTTTTTTTTTTATTAAATTCGAAAATCTTGTTAAAACGTTTTACCTTCACATCACTTGTGAAATCACTACAAATCACAAGAAAAACAAAAATGGCCGTTCCTTTGTTCATTTTTACGCAAAACTGGTTCTACCTGTTGATGAAATCAGAATATATAAAGTTTCAGCAAAAAATGGCTATAATAGTTTAATTATACTAGCGCTTTCGGTTGTACCTGAGAACTTACTGAGGATGCTTACATATAAAGATTAATCATGGCGTACTAAGTACATTTTAAAATTGTTTTCTCTTTTTTACCCATATTAAAAGTTTTATCCCCTCTTAGTAGCCCTACTAGATTTTTTTTTAAAGTACTAGTGTTTAAAATTCATAATAATGTAAAATGTTCATCACTAATAGTGGTCTCGCCCTACCTCCAGTGAGAGGGGTTTTTTTCTAATATGAATCCACACTAAATATGAGTATACGTATTTATTATAATATAATATAAATTTGACTGTTCCTTGCTGTCCTGATCTTGAGAATATATTGTATTCCTAAATTCATCATGTACAAGTTTGATCATCCAAAGTAACAACATCCTAGAGGTCATAGTTTTGAATAAACTTTAATTTTCACTCTGTAAAAATTCCACAAATTTTATCATTTTCTCTAACTTGATGGTTCTTTGAATCCGAAGATTTAATAATGACCCCGGCAAATGTCGAATTTATATAAATTATCTCCCCATAGAAAAGAATGTATCCTCTCATTTGATTAAACTTGAGTCCTCTTTACCAAGGAATTATCTGGTTTGGTTAGCTTGAAGAACTGCATTAGCAATTCCTAAATAGTAT
Organism: Saccostrea cuccullata; assembly: GCF_032062105.1. Lineage (NCBI taxonomy): Eukaryota > Metazoa > Mollusca > Bivalvia > Ostreida > Ostreidae > Saccostrea > Saccostrea cuccullata. The sequence goes on along the minus strand of NW_026926138.1, from coordinate 24,599 downwards.
GCCATCCCATCCTATCTATTTAACTATATATTATACTAGTGTCTCTGTTTCACATGTAACTTTCTTGTATGCTTTTCCAACATTTAGATGTGTATTAGATACATGTATTTTGATATAGATTATTTTTACATACATTTTTCGAAAAAAAAGCATTGAAAATATAGGGTTAAACGTTATTGAATAATGTTCAAAACAGGAAATGAGGAAGTTAAACACTGAATCAATGCCTGATACCTACAAAAATATTATTCTACGTTGTAAATTTGTATGATGTGTATGAATAGCATGCTATCTATTCACGTCTGATTGTAGACCATGTTTTGTAGCTGCAAAAGGTCAAATATGAAATGTTATTGCTTAAAATCTCCTAACATGTATATTCGGTATACATTACAAATGTACACGATGACCAGACTCGAAATGTATGCTGTTTACTTTCGTTTTAGAACAGTATAATTATATGGCTTAAATCAATTCAGAATTTGACAATCTATTTCTGAAGAACACATGTAATATCTAAAAATGACTTCATAACTAAAAAATAAAAATAATAATTATTATTACCTAAATCAATGCAAACGCTTCCTTTTGAACTACGCAATAGCTGTAACAAAATGGATTAATAACATGGCCGATTGGGCAGATAAAAAAAGCGTCTAGATATTTTTATATGGAACGCCACAGCTGCCTTAAGGTCAATTTTTGATGATATGCAGTTGTTAAATCATTATATGATGTGGTTATATCATTATATGATGTTGTTAAAACATTATATGATGTGGTTATATCATTATATGATGTGGTTAAATCATTATATGCAGTTGTAAAATCATTATATGGTGTGGTAAAATCATTATATGATGTGGCTTTATTATTATATGATGTTGTTAAATCATTATATGATGTGGCTATATTATTATATGATGTTGTTAATCATTATATGATGTTGTTAAAATATTATATGATGTGGTAAAATCATTATATGATGTGGTAAAATTATTATATGATGTGGAAAAATCTTTATATGATGTGGCTATATCATTATATGATGTTGTTAGAACATTATATGATGTGGTTAAGTGATTATGTGCGCTTGTGTATTCCTTATATGATGTGGCTATGTCATTATATGATTTTGTGAAATCATTATATGCAGTGGTTACATCATTATATGCAGTGGTTAAATCATTATATGATGTGGTTTTCTCATTATATGATGTGGCTACATCATTATATGGTGTGGTCACATCATTATACGATGCTGTATTTTTATATGATGTTGTTGTATGAGTCATTACCACTGAGGGCAGTAAAATGAAATGGAATGTGCCTGTAACCCAATACGACATTTAAAATTGTCTTTGGAATGTAGGCCAATTTACCCCTCCACTCTCTGATCTCGCTAACCCTTATCTGTCATTGAGTCCCTTCTAGGCCTGCTAATGAGCTTTAATAATTCCTGTTTCCCATATTCATAAGAATAGATTTATAGCATAGGTTGATAAAAAAGTTACATACAGACTTGATCGCATGCTTATTTTAAATTTGCTCATTTGTGTGATATTGTCTGCATAAACAAAGTATAAAATATCCCAAAAATTCCATTTGATCATTTTGTTAATTTAATAAGTTTTTGAAATACATTGTACATCTGTTTCATTTTAAATTAATGAGTTCCCCAGGAGTTACTGGAGATTGAGATGCACCTGTAACCTTATCTTGGTGAAAGCCAATTTAGCCCGATCTCTGAATCTCCTAATACTGGGTTAACATGTTGACATTTATGTAATGGCAATATGTAATGCAACGGCTAGAGACAAGGAAGGGGTTTTAAGAATGGAGTCTGGAGTTGAATCAGATTTTGAATGGTTTATGTATTATGCCCCATTGGTCAGATAGATTTTGAAGTCTAACATCAAAATCATATAAAAATGAAATTCTTAAATGAAAACAAGAAATCGTACTTCCAATTTTTGCTGAAAGATAAGTTTAGCGCTACTTGTTGAACCTCCAGTCCATAAGTTATATAATATCTCCCAAACTCAGCAAACTTGGGTTTTATTTCACATTTTTAATTTAGTAAATTGTCTACTCCAAGTTTGTCCAGCATTGATTCTGTATTAGAAGAATTGAAATTACAATATCTTATTGGCCGATTTCTGAGATCTGAGAGTGGAGGGGTAAATTGGCCTACATTCCAAAGACAATTTTAAATGTCGTATTGGGTTACAGGCACATTCCATTTCATTTTACTGCCCTCAGTGGTAATGACTCATACAACAACATCATATAAAAAATACAACATCATATAATGATGTGACCACACCATATAATGATGTAGCCACATCATATAATGAGAAAACCACATCATATAATGATGTAACCACTGCATATAATGATGTAACCACTGCATATAATGATTTCACAACATCATATAATGACATAGCCACATCATATAAGGAATACACAAGCGCACATAATCACTTAACCACATCATATAATGTTCTAACAACATCATATAATGATATAGCCACATCATATAAAGATTTTTCCACATCATATAATAATTTTACCACATCATATAATGTTTTAACAACATCATATAATGATTTAACAACATCATATAATAATATAGCCACATCATATAATGATTTAACAACATCATATAATAATAAAGCCACATCATATAATGATTTTACCACACCATATAATGATTTAACAACATCATATAATGATTTTACAACTGCATATAATGATTTAACCACATCATATAATGATATAACCACATCATATAATGTTTTAACCACATCATATAATGATTAAACAACTGCATATCATCAAAAATTGACCTTAAGGCAGCTGTGGCGTTCCATATTTTTAAAATGCACTTTTTTTCGACAGTGTCTTTTTTTAATGCACAGTGGGTGACCCAATCCAGGTGAACATGCGGACGTGTCTTGTATTTATAGATTAAAAGAAGTATTGAATGCACTGTGTTTAATAAAAAGATATCTTCTTTTTATTTCAGGGTGAAATTGAAGATAAAAAATTTAACAATACATACTGTAACATGCAGAATAAATTCTGAATTCTGAAGACTTTTAAATCGGATCCGGTGCCAAATAAAAGTATAAAATACTAATTATCAATTTAAAAAAAACATTGATAAAGTGACCTAAATGATAAAAATTATACTTATTTAAGATGTTTTGAAATAAGATTAATCTACATTGTACATGTACAACATTGATAAATTAAGCTGTAAAACAGATAAAACAGGTAATGAATCTGCACGAGAAAAAAATAAATTTAAAAAAAAAAAATTAAAATTTAAAAAAGTTCATCAAATAGTTACATCACAGAAAAATGCTCTAGTATGAATATCAGAAAAAAAACGAATTGGCTTGATGATTTAAAAAAATGTATCAGCAATTATAGGAAATATGTCTATGCTAAATTATGCATTACTTAATAGTATGAACATTGTAAAAATACCTTTACCATTTTTGGTAAGTCAAGTGAGGTTAAGAACACTTTCGGAGTTTAATTGGTTAAGATTACAATAAGACCCATTTTATATTCAATTTTCAAATAAATTTTTTAATACAAACAGCGCGTTTAAAAAACAATATATGAAATGCAACATATAGCACAAAACAATTCTTGATCATTAACATTAAAACTGAAAACTTCACAAAAAATATTTCACAAAATCGGACAATTTCTTATAACTGGATAAACATTACAATAAAGAAAATGGCTGTTTGAACAGAATGATTTGATGTTAAATGATATGGGATAAAGACTATATTTTCCATGCTATAAATAGAAATGGAAATTTACCAAAGTAAATATATTAAACAACAAGATGGAGTCCATATGGCAAGGACAATTACACAAGTAAGTTTTTACAATTTATTCGTGTCGAATGGAAAGTGACACAGAAATTATAAATTATAAGTATCTTATTTGTCATATTTCTTTCCATAGAAGAACGAAAGAACAACATTTGTCTGAATCTGTGTTTATGGGCCTCTGTCGTGAAATAGGAACACCGGTTGTTGTTAGTATGAGACGAAGTATGTCAGATATTATTGAGAGGGTATCTAATAAGTCCGACATGAACTTTTGTTACATGGAGAGTGGAAGTTTCAAAGAAGGTTTCAGAATTGATGGAGGGGTCTGATATCGACGTGATGCTCTGACCGAGGCGCGATCTCGTGATCTGGGATGTATCTCAAGCTTAGTCCGAAAAATCTGACGTTTTTCTGGCTTTTTTACGATTCTGATATTTTACATGCCAGGAAAACGTCAGAACCGGCGCCATTACGAAAACTGGGAAATCGCCGCCTCCAACCGGAGGCGGCATTCAGAGGTTGATTTTCGATACTTGTAAACCGAATTAAATGCTTAATTCACATATTATCAATAGTACAAAACCTTTAGTACTCACCAACATCGTTTTTATGTTTCGTTTATGAAATAATATAATCCGATGAACACATTTTATCTGACTGTCGAGATTTGTTTTCATTTCGTGCATTTTAAAATCGTGCAAGTTCTGAATCGGAATGTGGAGTGGTAATTTCTATTCATCGCTATTGGTGAGTTCTAGTAGCATTGTGCCATTGATAAATTGTGATTTCGGCATCAAATTCGTTCCCAAGTATAGAAAATCAACTTCAGTTGAAGACGGTGAAATTCCCAGTTTTCGTAATGGCGCCGGTTATGTCGTTTTCCAGGCATGTAAAATATCAAAATCGTAAAAAAGCCACAAAAACGTCAGATTTTTCGGACTATCTCAAACTGAGCATCATTGTTCATCCAATCTATCATATTTTCTTGCTGACTGTTCTGTAAGTCCTCCTGGATTTGCTTTACTCAAAATTTTAATACATGGACCCAATAAATGCAAATGTCTCCTCAATGCCTGCATCAGAATAAACGACAGACTCTGTATATCCAGTTTATTAAGCAGAAAGTTCAGAAGTTTAGAAAATGGACGTGATATTAAAATACATGGACCCTGTACGAGTGTTAATAGGGGAGGTCTAGAATATGACATTGCTGAATGTTTTGTCAGTAATATTTGGCCTCCACCAGCATCTTCATGGATAAAAAGGTGTCAATATTGGCCTTCACCTAACATTGTAAAAGATATAGTGGAAGGCGGTTGTCACTTTGTTGCCGTAGGACACAAACTTGGAAATCATGAAGACATCGAATGGAGAATTTCTTTCTCTTCGGCCGAGCAAAAACTTGTACACTCGATGTCTCATTGCCAATTCTTAACTTATGGGTTGTTGAAGCTTTTTCTAAAGAAAGTTGTCAATATGATTCCGGATGAAAACAAATTATTATGTTCCTAACATGTGAAAACAGCTGTATTTTGGACAATTCAAAACCATTCTTTACCTTACTTTTTTTGGAGGGTTTCTGGGTATGTTTTAAAGTTATTCTAAAGTGGGTTTTTGAAGGTTACTGTCCTAATTTCTTTATTCCAGAAAATAACATGTTTCATAATAGAATCGTTGGTGTCGCACAAAAGAAACTTTTCTCCAGACTAAATGCATTGTATGAGAAAGGTTTAACTTTTTTGTTTGAAAATACTAGCATGGGGTCCTACATTATGCATTTTTTCCGTAACCCCTATCTCGCTGCATTCACGGATGAAAACATTCTTATTTCTGAGGAGGAGTTTGATAAACAACTGTTTCGTGAAGTGAGTATATATGATACAAATCAGAACGCTGATTTTCCTTGCAGCACAAGGGTCCTGCAGTCGATAGAACATTTCATGAGTTTACCCTTGAAGGAGTGCCAAATTCTCTTGTACAAAAAGTATCGGTTTCAATTCTTCAGAAAATTTCGTTTTTATTACACTGCAGATACGGTAACCTTGTATCACATTTTGCAAGCTCTAATGAACCAAAACGGACCAATAGAATGGTTTATCTTGTTGATAAAATGTCTTTCAACATGCTAAAATTTGTTGCAAGACTTGGAAATATTTCTGACATGCTGTACCTTGCTATGTATCACTACAAAACATGCAGATATTTCGAGGCTTTATCTATTTTAAAGACGACAAAAGAAAGACTAGCAAAGCCATACGTGATTCAGACACTTTCTAAAGTTTCAGAAATGTACGTAGAGGTATCAAGCGGTCAATCATGGACAATGAAAATGAGAAAATTTATATCCCGGCGCGTCAGACTATTTAATAAAATCACATACATAAATGAATTAATCCTTGATCAGTATTACAGTTATCAAAACTACGTGGCAGCCTTACGTATACCACCTTGGGTACTTCTATACATGTTAGCATTCTTATGCTACAAACATGTTGATATGGTACTTTGGTACAAAGCAGCTTTGTACAATCTTCAGGTCATAGTCAAGAAAAATCAAGAACACAATGACATCAGCGACATCTCTTTTCAGATTCTCGGAATCTGTCACCAAATTTCAGGAAATTACCAGGATGCTATAAATGCATATCAACAATCTCTCTCAGCGGATCCATACAACAAAATTCAATCTGCCACACGGATCCGAATACTGGATGTAATAGCCAATTCTTAATATATGTACCATAAGGTCATAACAGAATAGAAAGAGTGGTACATCTATGTCCAAATATTTTTTGCATGTTCTCACGATCATAAACACGGCGGTAGTGACCACTTGACAAGGAATTTTTATTCCTATGTGGCACCTCATTACTTCTCTAAAGTCCTTGGAACTTTTTTCACCGATTTCGATTTGTATTATTATATAAAATATTTGCTTTCCATAAAGAATCATTGAATCTGTAGTTTTAATAAATAAAAAACATTCTATTCCAAACGAAAGTGTTTGATATTTCCATGAATTACATTTGGTATACAGTCCTTTTTTCACACTCACCTTTCCATATTGAACCAGAAAGAAATATATTTCTTTGTGGTGTCTTCCTCCTATTCCCACAAGCAAATAATATTAGATTATTCGATATATAGGGGTAGTTAAATTGTTTTTACGGTAATAAGAATAATTACATTCCCTCTTAAACGTAACTGTATTTTTGTACATTTTCAGACAGAAAAAAAAAAACAAATAGATTTATTAAAAATTATATTTATTTCATCCAAATACATATATGGATTTGAGAAACTAACAAATCAGGTCTTACAAGAAAAAACACTTTTCTATATTTTGTTTTAAGAAAAAAAAAGATTTATCGAGATAAAACATTTAAATACATGATAGTGCAATCCGGGTAAAATATAACTGAATTTACTTAAACTCCATTTTTCTTTCAAATATAGATAAAAAGTTTGATTTATGATTTTAAAAAAAGCTAATATAACTGTCTTATATTCCAACAGGTGTTCATTTATTACCGTTTGTAACGAAAATACAAGATAATATGTTTATTTAGGTAATGAGGTATTTTCACAAATATTCCACCTTTTCCACACATAAAGCTTTATATTTTCCAACTTGATTTTCACACAATGGGATAACAATGTAAAAAGAATAAACCTTCTGAATTATGCTACAAAATCAAAATCATAACACCTTTATATTGCGCTATGGATTTAACCTTTCGTCAATTGGAAACCTGATTTGCCAAATTTTAAAAATTACCTGTGATGCGATTGACTACGCTTTGATAGATTAATTATGAGAATAACATACCATGATTCAAAATATGTGACCTGGTTAGAACTGTTTCGACAGTTAACAAAAGTTCATTAAAGTCTGTTTCCTTAAATCCCTCGTCTAAAATGTCTACCACTATATTATTTTGAGAACGCGCACGCATACATGCTTGAAGAAAAAGTATCCAAAAAATCATTAATCAAAATTAAAAATTTAAGCTTAACAGAATTGGAGCACAAATGTAATTTAATTTCGTTAGACGTTATTTAAGTTAATTTTAATGATATTTCCTTCCCCTTCAAAATGAAAATGGAATCTCCATAGTTAAGTATAAGAAAAAAAATCCATACTTTGTCTTATATAGAAACAACAATATTGTGACAGATCGGGCTCGGGATGCTTGCTGAATTACGTCACCTGGACTTTATCGTATTGCGCTACGATAGCGGCCAAGGGTAGTCCGGGTGATCCTCACTGTATAAAAGAGCGTTCTACTGAAAGTTGGCAGTTGCCAGTCGGAGCTCCAAGAGACGGTCGTCTTACGAAATAGCAAGGTACGGGATTTAAAAGGATTTGAAACGGTATACGGTGGCTAGTATACTGGGCTAAATATATTTTGAAGGAATAAAGTGATACTTTACTTCATAATAAATATTTAAATCTGTCTGGGTATAGGACAGAAACTTAAAACGTACCTGTCATAGACGTGTCCGAGTACAGGACACATCCCGGGTTTGGATACATCAGGGACACAGACCTTTACGCCTTAGTTGTTTTTATTATGATAAGGATAGGAAATCCTAATAATATATGTACATATTGACTCGTTCATTTTTCATATGCTTTGTCATCTATCATTTCAAATCATTTGTTCAATCAGTGATCTATCTCTAATCTACATAATCATTTGTTTAATTCATTTCCTTGATTAAGGATCTATACTCAAATTCAAGGACCCATACACGTTACAATATCAAACAAATAAGCAAGTGCTTACTTCCAATTAACATCCTCTCCACGCCCATTGCAAGTGTCCTTCTAATTATTTAAAACATAATTATTTCCACCATTTGTTTATTACATGTAATACGAGAGTTGCTTGGAAAGGTCCTGGACCTTAAGATTTGTTGCTTCTTTTCTATTTGATCTCATATGTTATCCAAATTTGGTAGAAATATTTTAACAATAAACTGAAATGATTTCTTTTAAATATTTTTAAAATATTACGATTTATTTTAAAATTTCTAGATTGAAAAGGTGTAAAAATCGGATCAAGGTACATATCAAAAATTTAGTAAATTACAAACAATACACTAAATAATGCCTGTAGTCACATTCTCTGTAAAATGGAGAAAACATAAGAAATAAGTCCAGAGATTAAAATTAGGAATTTCTACATTGATTCATTTTCCAAATAATGGTTCAATGTTGTGCTTCGTTTTTGAAAAGAAATCAACTTGAAAAGATAGGTGGTCCTCCATGAAAACGACAAAAACGATAACGTTTTAGACCATCAAGGAGCAGCAGATAACGATGCAATTTAATGTATTACTGGAAACTATCCTGTATAAACTCTAAAAACGTTGGAAAAAGGGGAAAAATATAAGTCACAAGCGAGTTGAAATACAGGCAGTTTTTGCTGTATCGAATGTAAACAATCTGTGAAAAAAACTGTTTAACTGTACACAATCTGAACAAAAACTATATTTTCTTTTTATAAAAAGGAATTTTTTAATAAAAAAGACATACATATGTATTCGCTTCAGAGTTGATGATCTTGTGAAAGCAGAGTGAAGTAATAAAAGAATTTTAAAGAAATTGTCTTTAAATGTGCTCCGCGGGTATAAAACATGTTGATTTTAAAATGACATAAATCAATTGCTTTTAAATCGAATGGAATGAAACTCCACACATCAACAAAACAAATATGTTTACATACATGTATTATGTTGTGCTTATTTTGAATTTCTTGAAAGCAATGCATGTATAACGAAGATTTACATCGTCCACGAACTTTTCGAACAACCCTAGCATTAACATTTCAAGTTGAAATTGTTTCAAAAGGAATTTCTTTTATTAAATTGACGAAATTCATCCTTGTCGAGAAGGATAAGGGGGAATCGTATGTCTGCACATGTTTAAATGTTAGTGTAACATCGCTATACGTGTTATACGGAGAGATCAATTTCAGTTTTTGTTGTAAATGATCTTGTAGGCTTTAGAACTAAAGGATCATAAAACTTAGATGAGCTCATTTTTGAGCTTTGTTTTCAGTCTCACTTTTCCACTACACAGTGTATTTGATTTGTCTTTTGTAAAAATGATACTAAGACTAAAAGTGAGTTTGCCAAGTTTTACCCCCCTTGAGAATACCGAAAAACAATGCAAATACATTTAAGTGCATCAAATGGTAGAAGATGATTATTGTAAAACTTGTCGTCATCATGTTGCGCGAGTATTTGGCTTTAAATACTTTCCCTACGGAAGGTCTTACATTTCAGGGTATAGAAATTCTTAACATTGATTTTTGTGCATAGTAACCAAGTTTCTCAGTTTGTGTAATTTTTGGTCATGCAATCAAGAAGTATCCGCCTATTATGTTACCCTGCGTTTCTCTTTCCATTCAGTATATAAATGAAATTCAATTTTTTTTGTCTAGTGCTTTATCAGAATGTCAGTTTTTGACCTTGTTTCTATTCAATATATCCGACACATAGGAGAAACCATGTTTCTATTGCCTAGTAGTAGTCACAATTGTCTTTGCAACTGAAAGACAACACTACTGGGATATCATTGTTAATAAAGGGCGTAATGCTTCGTTACAATCAAAGAACTAGCATCTAGAATTTTATCCAATTTAATCAAAGAACTAGCATCTAGAATTTTATCCAATCCAATCAAAGAAATAGCAGCTGGAATGTTATACAATTTGAAAATTGAGAAACAACCTTGACTTAACATCAGCAAAAATGACAACATCAGCTAAAGACAAAAGATATTAAGTAAATGATTCTTTGCAGTACGAGCCTTGCATTCAATTCAAAGGGAACATTATCTAAGATTCGACTGTTACTTATTTCATTTTTTATTGTCAAAATGCAATTTTAATTTAAACTTTGTAAATGCGAATATACGAAGACTGTTCGAAAAGTTCGTGGACGATGTCAATCTTCGTTATACTACTTTCAAGAAATTTAAAATAGGCTCAATATCATGTGTAAAAATATTTGGTTTAATTTGTTGATAAGTGAAGTTTCATTTCATTCTATTTAATAGAAATCAGTTTACTTTATTTTAAAATCAATGTGTCTTGTAATCACGGAGCATACTTAATGGCGATGTAACGTCAAACACATAGCGTCAAGAACTTCTTAAAATAATTATCCTATATATTTCAACAGTTTAGTTCAATAATCACTTATTAAATACCTTTTTCTAGCACTTGAAAATCATTTTTCTAATAATTGTTTTCGTTGTATAATTTCTTTGGTCAATGTTTTAATTTCTTTTATTATTTAACTCAGCTTTCACTAGATCAGCAATTTGGAAGCGCTGTCTATCCAAGACAATCCAAATTTTATATTTTTTTATAAGATTTTATCAGATACCCTCTGTTAAACCGTTTCTTCACTGATTGTCGTCATCCTATATATAGTCTCTGTAATTCAAATACCGCCTGTATCATTTATTTACATATTTTTTATACAAATCATTTGGATTAATAGTAAAAATATTACTACCAAATTTGGTTAGCATATGACGTTAAATAAACAAGATATGACAAGAGTCCAAGATTTTTTCGAACAACCCTCGTATTACTCATGCATACTACCCATATCAAAATTAGCAATTTAACTAAAATAAACAATTTTTTTAGTCTGAGTATTAAATAATTTTTAATTCTACTGTTGAGACAATGCAATAATATAAATTTAGAGAAAAAGTATATTATATTTCAAAATTGATAATTTTAAATCTTTTACAAATTTACACATTAGAGGTGTACATGTAAAACAAAGGGCCCATAGGTTTTATCTCTCAGGTTAGTGCAAAAATAAATATCTCATATTGTGACCATGTTGGCCCTTCATCCCCATGATCTATAGATCTTCCAGGATTACAAAATTGTGAACTGTAAGATGGGAGGTTCATTTTGAGGTATGTCATACAAAATCGCAGAGAATATAGGTCAGTGTGCACCCTTCTTAGCTACGGTACAATAAGGTTCCTTTTTACACTTAAAATTGAACTATTTTACATGTATATTTACTTTAATCTTTGTCATATTTTATCAGATGTAGCAATGGTAATTCCAGAATAGAAGGGGTCTAAAATAGTTAAAATAATATTTTATTTTATCATAAACATGTTGCATTTAAGGCGCGTAAATTATTATGTGACCATTTTGCACTAAAAAGTAACTTTGGATATATTATATTTCACTGGCAATAAAATAAATTCTTGTATTTAATCTTTAAATATATACTACCTGAAAATAAACGCAACAAGCAGGAATCTACAAAAGTTTGATTTTTTTATCTAATGATTTTCAAAAAAGAATACAGTAAGGCGAAACTCTCTTTTCACCTACATCTGAGATATATATTTATTAGACTTTTTATCTTTTCCAACTTTACTCAAATTGAAATTTTGGGCCGTCAAAAATTACGCGGTTCTGTGTACTTTTTTCTATTAAATCATATAGTTATAAAATTTCACAGAAATATGTATCTTAAAAGATTCCAATATATTTTGGGCAAAATTTCTGTATTTTAAAAAAATTCTATAAAATTATCGGTGTGTTGATATCGTTGATGGAGAGGTACGGCGCACGACCAAAAAATTGAAAACAAAAGCATGCGGGTTCAAAAATTTAAACTCATTAATTTTCTAAAATACGCGAATATTTTTCAACAATTTTCTCAAATGTACTTTTATATTGTTCTATTATTTATGTTTTAAGACTTCGGACATAATATATGAAGTACTAACAGAAATATAGTGATTTTTCTCCGATGCGATTCCGGTTAAAACGACTGTGAAAATGACGTCTCCTGAATTGACGGCGCACCACACCTTTGTTAGAATATGTGTAATGCTCGAGATATCGGCAACACAAATCCATGTAGTCAACTAGGCTACTCGTGACATTCGCCCACAAATAGCAAATTGAAATTTTAGACAGTTAGACCTCTGTAAAAAGGCTATATGGGAGGACGGGAAGAAGATTATAGACGAAAAGTTAACTTTATCCGGACTGTAAAGAACGTGATTAAGAGCCACCAATATCACACTATATCTCATCAAGTAGTTTTTGGTTTGAAAACAAAAAAGAAATATGTTTTACTTGTTTCATAGATTTTTAGTTTGACAAGAAATGGTGTATGGATGTTGAGTAGATAAGGTAACAAACTGTACGGAATACTCAAGGGAAAATGTTGAGAAAATGAAAGCTCAATCAAATATTTTTTATAATGCATTTGACGTCGAAGATTTTGGTGCGATTTTGCTGCGCCGTGACTTAATGGTATGTCCTAAAAAACTCTCAAAATTAATACCAAATTAAAACATTTTGATATGAAATTTTGAACACAATAAAAGTAAAGATTCTTTTATATTATTTGTGAAATTTTGCCCGATTATGTCGTCAAATATTTCTTCTGTGCAACAAGTCCGCGTAATTTTTGAACGGCCCTCGTATGACTGTTAAAACACCCCCTCCCAGCCATTTATTTACAACTTGCAAGACTGCCCTAAACAACATTGCAGTCGAATTTCTACAATACAATAGGTAATCAATATCGAGATCTGAGCGAAGGAATTATTCTTTGCCATTTTTAAATGCCTGTTTTTCAGATGATTAGGTCGAATTTTCTCTAACTTAGTGCATTGTAGTAACCCTTGGACTTCAGGTCCAAGGACTATCATTTATGCTTATGATACATGAGACCTCGTTTGAGGCATAAACGTAGTGTATTTTCATCATCAATCTCCATCACTTTTAGTTAGATTTTCCAAGTTAGAACAATTGAAATGCGTCTTAAGCCATTTCGAGAAGCCTTAGCATTGTTACGGGAAACAAAGTAGATTTTATTTTTTAAAATTGCTGCATTTCTTAGATAACAGTAAAAACTTAAAATCCAAAATATTGCCAAAAGCTTTGTTAAACATGCAATTTTTGATTTCTAAGCAGACTCAAACTCGACTTCCGGTTATGGTACAAAATATTCAACGTAAATTCCATATTTACCAAATTGAAGATATCCATAATTTTAAGATACAAAATTCTTTACTTTACAAAATCATTTCCCCCTAAAGTAGGGTGTTGCGTTTTTTTTGGTGTAGATATATGCTATCTTCCAAGTATCAAGTAGCTTAAATGATGAAAGAAAAAATTTGGGGGTCAAAACTAAAATTTTAGGCAAGAAAACGGTATATATTTTATTTTACTTTTTTCTAGTCCCCGCGTGACGAGTGGTTAAGCGTCGTCAGAGTGCAAGAAGGAGTCAATCCCTTACTTCGGGGGAATCCCCTGCGGGGCGTGGAGACCGGTCCTTCTGATTGACCGTATAAACCGAGACCCCGTGTCGCGTAGGTGCTGGCACAAAAGTTCCTTACTCTAAAGGTCCTGGTGCCGGCATAAACAAAATTTTAGCCTTCCACCCGGGAAGTTGTGGCGTCTCCCCTGAGAGGGACTTTAACAATATACAATCAATCAATCTATCAAACAATCTTTCATATAGTCCATTTTTCGTCAAAATTTTTAAGGAAGTGTACAATTTGTTCTAAAAATATAAATTGATCCCCATTTTTAATATTCCTATCATAAAATAACGGAAAATACTCCAGTAATTATATTAAATTTAATAAAAGTACAGATTTGAGAATTTTCCACTAAATATCCTTCCACTGCAAAAAATAATCCCTATCATTTCTTTTTGTGAATTTTAAGTGTTTTTCATTAATGTTGAAAAATTTTAAATTTAAAAATTGTTAAAAAACTGAATAGGAATAAATTATTTTGATACTATAGGTTCAGTTAACTTTTCTAAAAAGCTGACGAGTGACATACCTAAAGCTATTATTATGTCAGGTTCGCATATGAAGTAATAACAAAGGACGTACTGGAAATGCTGAAGGCAGAATCATGACCCACCTTTGTTGTCAACAAACACTACATATTCTTTTAATTCGATAATTTTGAAAAAAATAAAACAAAATTCATAATTCATCGTTTTCACTTTCCATAATTTAAACATCCACCTCTTCGGATCTGATGATTGCAGACCACTACCCATGGTCTTAATTCTCCCTAACCTGTTTTCAAGGTTAGCTGGAAAAAAAATTGAAACAAAAATTTAATCCAAGAGGAGCTTCAACAAATACTCGTATGTTAGTTGATTTTCAGGGTTTGTTTATAGTTGTGGACATCTCAAATACAGTTTTATATGACTTTGTTTGCAAATGCAACATATTTCATTAGTTTTATTCTGTTCTACTTTTTATAATACTAATTATACTATATATTACCCCGTTTTACAAAAGAACTTATGACGGTATATTTAATTAGGGCTTTTCATTTTTGTCAAAAAGACCTATTGTTTTGTTTTTTTTTATTATTAGGGCTTTTCGACTTTTGTCGAAAAACCTATTGTTTTCGTCTTGTTTATTATTATTAGGGCTTTTCATTTTTGTCAAAAGACCTATTGTTTTCGTCTTTTTGGGGCTTTTCACTTTGGTCGAAAAGACCTATTGTTTTCGTCTTTTTTATTATTCTTTTTCTGAACACTTTTCTGTCACAGATTCGGGGAAAACCCTTTTAAAATATACATTTTATTTTAAAACCATTTTAAAGCCATGCAAAGGTCTACGGAATGTAAGGTTTTGGTTTTCCGGATAGTCACTTCCTGTTTCTACCGAAGGAAAACTAAAATTCTAAAAAACCCAAAACATTTTTAATTTTATGTCTAGACTCCCAATTTTAAGAAAGGAATTCTAGAGACTTTTTAATAAATAAGTCGCTGGTAACTTTTTACCACAGATATTTTTTGAGAAATAAGACTTTAAACATGAAAAAGGGGGGATGAAATTTTTTAAAGACAATTACGTTTCAAAAATTATTCTGAGCATCAAAATATGTTTGAACTATTTAGTAGAGCATATCCTGTAAGTTTCATATCAATAGAGAGTACAACCAGTTTTATATCTTTGAAAATTGTCTATGAGAATTCTATGTTAATTTGAAATCACCATGGTAAGTTTTCTCTTAAAGTAATACAATTTTCTTGTGAAATTTTAAGTTTAAATAACCTTGATAATGTTCCTACCTGAAAAACTTGGAAAATTAAAAACGGAGAATTGGGTTTTAAGGGGGGAAAAATTAAAAAAGAACTTTGCCTGTAATTTTTTTATTTTCAAAGAATTTTAAATATTTTAATTTGACCTAACATTAAAAGGACAATCTGAAAAATATCTCCGTGGGGCATTTTTGACCCTTTATAGGATTTTAAACCTGAATTTTCTATTTTTTATGTATTTTTTAAAATTTTTGTGCAAGATTTTTCCCTCTGCCCACCTGTTTGGAACCTTATATTCTTTATTTTCAATTTTGGTATGATCTGAAAAGTAATTCCGGTTTTATAAGTCCCCTTTAAAAATTTCCTATGGAATTTTATGTTGAATTTAAATCCGTTTTTCCATTTTAAAAAGGTGGGGAAGCAATTCCTGTGAAATTTAATATGAATATTGACTCAAGCATTGTCTTCAGAGGGTAAGGTAAAAAAAATTCCTTAAAAAAGAAAGGATTTTAGGGGTCAGTACAGAAAACGGTTTTTTCTCTGTAACTTTTTTAATTCTAACCAAACTCAAACTAATTTTGGTATTACAACAAGCTAAAGATTACAATTTAAAAATTATGGGCCGTGGGGTCACTTTTAAACACTTTATAGGAGTTTTAGTGGATTGAAAAACAGTACATTTTGTATGTGTTTAAAAACCACAAAGAGTTATGTCTCTTTGTGTAGACACTGATGTACAAATAGAATTGTTATGTTTCCAAATATTGATCTCAAAACAACTTTTGCAATATTGTATTATATGATTTTTTTTTATTGTAAAATATTGATTTTTCTTTTTAAAGGGTTTTTTATTTAAAGGGGTAAAAGCCCTCCGTTTTTGTTAAACGACAAAAAGATCTAGTTTATTAGGGCTTTTCGCTTTAGGCGAAAAGCCCTATTGTTTTGTCTTTTTTTTATTAGGGCTTTTCGCTTTTTGGGGAAAAGCCCTATTGTTTTCGTGTTGTTTTATTATTATTATTATACCTAACACTTTTTGGGAAGGTTTTAAAAACATCATTGGAGATATGCAATTAATAACAACATCATTAACAGCACCCTAAAAGTCTCGCGTAAGTAAGGTTTTGTACTTCCGGAAACGTCTCTTCCGGTATTTTAAATCAGAAAAAAAAAATTTTTCTAAAGCCTAAAACTTTCCTTATTTTACATGCAATTTGGCTCATAATTTAGGAAATATTTCCCAAAGTTATATCTAAAAAAAATCATCGTTAGTGTTTTTCCACCTATGGTACATTTTTGTGTCATAGGGCTCCAAAGTTAAGAAAAGGGGGGATTGAAATTTAAAATTTTGAAAACAATGTATGAAATTTATTTTGAAGATTTTATATTGTTAACCGAGGTAATAAAAGGCAGAAATGTAAATTTCATGTCTATAGAGCAAATTCCGGTTCCATAAGTCTTTAAAATTGTCTATGGGAGTTTCTATAGTTAAAAGAATCATGTGTGTTCCATTATCTAAGAAAAAAACAAGCAATTTTCATAATATTTATAGGTGATAACTAATTCAGCATTGTCTTCATAGGAAAAGGTTATGAAAACCAAATCCCCAAAAATTAGGGATTTTTTGGGGGAATCTGAAAACCGTTTTTGTCCTGTAACTTTTTTATTTGTAAACCAATCTTAAATAATTTTAGTTTTTAGTTCAACATAAGAAGAACAATTTAAAAATTATGGGCCCCCGGGGTGATTTTTTTACCCCCTTTAAAAGGGCTTTTAGAGACCTGAAATGTTGTATTTTTAAGTATTTTTAAAAATAATTCCAAAAGTTATTCCCTTTTTCAAATTGTTTGGAGTCTAATATGCTCTCTATGTTTCAATTTTTTGGTATGGATATTTGGGACTTCCGGTTTTTTAATATCTTAAAATTCCTATGGAGATTTCTATGTTAAAATTTAAATATGAATTCCCTTATTTTCAACGGGGAAACAAGCAAGTCTCATGATATTTCAGATGAAAAATTTTAGAATTACCTTTGGGGTTTTTGGTCAAAAAATAAAATTTCTTAAAATAAAAAAAGATTTAAGGGGCAGTACAAAAATTTGTTATTTGTATATTACTTTTTTATTTGTCCATAAAAATTTTAAACTATTTCGGTTTTATTAAGCTAAAAAGGGCAATTTAAAAATAATGGTCCGTGGGGCATTTTTATCCCCTTTGGGGGTTTTAAGAGACCTGAAATATTTATTTTAATTTTTAAAAAATGATATGTAAATTATTCCCCTTTTTCAACCTGTTTAGTTTTAAAACGCTCCCTATGTTTCAAATTTATATAATGAAAGTATTCCGGGTTTTCAGCCCCAAATATTTTTTGGAGATTTCTATGTTAAATTAAATATAAATGCCCCAAAATCAAAAAGGGGAAAAAAAACAATGCTCGTGATATTTCCATGAATAATGACTCTCTCATTGTGTTCAGTTGGTAAGGTCATGAGAAGAAAAATCCCTTAAAGAGTAGGGACTTTAGGGGGCAAATTTAAAAAAAGCCTTTTCTCCGTAACTTTTTTTTTTCTTTAAGCAATCTTCAAACTAATTTTTTGGTTAACATAAAGAGTGCATTTAAAAAACATTGGCCGTGGGGTAACTTTTTGACCTTTATAGGGGTTTTTTTGGGTTAAAAACAGTCACTTTCGTTTGTTTTTAAAAATTGATGGGAAAGTTATTTTCTTTTAGTAGACACTGGTAACAAAAAGAATCGTTATATTTTCAATTCATATTAACTTTTGCGATGTTGTATTATTTGAGTTTTTTTAATGTGTAATATAAGTTCTTTTTTTTGGGGTGAAAAACCCCCCGTTTTTGTTGAAAGAAAAAAAAGGTCTAGTTATTATTATTATTATACTTAACAGATTTATATGTATTTAAAGAACATCATTGGAGATATGTAATTTATAACATAACCAATAGACAGCAAACTGAAATCTCGTAAAATAAGGTTTTGACTTTCCCGGGAAATTTTCACTTCCGGTATTTATCAGTCAAAATAAAATTTCTTTAAACCCTAATACTTTCCTTATTTTTCAGCAATTTGTTTAAAATTTAGGAATTATTCCTAAAGCAATATCTACAAAAAACATCGTTGCGTTTTTGCACCTATGGTACATTTTTGTGTTATAGGGCTCCAAATTAAGAAAAAGGGGGGGTTGAAATTAAAATTTTAAAACAATTAGGAAATTTATTTTGAAGATATTATATTGTTTACCGAAGTAATCAAAGGCAGAAATGTAAGTTTGATGTCCATCAGAGCAGAACATTCGGTTCCATAAGTCTTTGAAAATTGTCTATGGGAATTTCTATAGTAAAATAAATTTATTTCTGCTCCATTATCTCAAAAAAGGAGCAAGCAATTTTGAAGTATTTAAAGGGGAAAAATTGTTTTTTAATTGTCTTTTGGTGAAAAGGTTAGGAAAACCAAATCCCTTACAATAAGGGATTTTTTGGGGGCAAATCTAAAATTCGTTTTTTTCACTGTAACTTTTTTATTTGTAACCAATTTTCAAACTGATTTCAGTTTTAGTTGGGTGAAAGGACAATTTAAAAATTATGGTCCGTGGGGTCACTTTTTGACCCCTTAAAGGACTTTTAGAGACCTAAAATTTTGAATTTTAAAGTCCTTTAAAAAAATAATTGTGCAAGAGTTATCTCCCTTTGGGAAACTGTTTGGAGTCTAATATGCTTTCTATGTTTCAATTTTGGTATGGATATGTAGAGTTCTTCCGGTTTTATAAGTACCTTAAATTTGCCTATGGAGATTTCTATGTTAAATTTGAAATCATCGATGTTATTATTTTCAAAAGGGGAAATAAGCAAGTCCAAAATTTCACATAAAAAATCTTTAGCATTGCCTTTTGGTGCTTAGGTCATGAAAATAAAAACCTTTAAAAAAAAAGGGATTTTAGGGGGCAGTACAGAAAATAGTTTTTTGTTTATTACTTTTTTATTTCCCCTAGATCTTCAAATATTTCGGTTTTGAGTTAAGGAGAAAAAGAACAATTTAAAAATTTTCCTGGGGCATTTTTTAAACCCCCTTTAAAAAACTTTTGACCTGAAATTTTTTATTTTCAAGTATTTTCAAAAAAAAATTTTCAAGGCGTCGGCAACCGGGTCCCCATTAACCGCGTCCCCCCCGCGGTGTATTAATCCTTTCCGCGTTTCACCTCGCGGGTTTTGATCGCGGTGCTACCTAGACCGTGTTTACACCCGGCGTGGCCAGTACCGTTATTCTTACTAAAATGTTTTTCCTTAAAGTATTGTCGATTTTTAATCGTGTCGAAATGAGGGGGGGGGGGGGTGACGAGCACATTGATATTATAGATTTATACCATTACATGGATTCTTTAAAAATTCATATTTAAAGTTTTATCAAATTGTTTTTTTTTTTTGTACTAATAGTCACTCAAAATTAATTAATTCTCAAACACGTCTATTAACAGTAATACATGTACAGTATGGGATGAAATAAAGTCGAATAATTTATCGAATATATTAACTTAAAGTTTATTTTCAAAATCAATAATGCCACTCCAAATGATCTTCAAATTGCAAAAAAGGTATAATTAAAAATTTAAAGAATGCGATGATATCGCTTATCTTTATATGCACTGGTGTAATCCGGTGTTCACAATTAGCCCGTGCAGTTGCAGTTACATGTAGCTATGTGTTTATTTATCTGTGAGATTAAATCTGTCATTTGGTTTCATTTAGAAAACTACTGTTACTTCTGTATACACATCTGATATAAATAATAGCATGAAAAACGATGATAGATAGTGATACATAATTACAATTAAATCTTAACAAAACACGCGTAAGTGCAGGAATACCGTTGTTCCATTAATATGCGCTACACTGTAAGACTATGAACTAAATATCGACGATGCGTTTATTTGTTTTGTTTTTTGTTTTGTTTTTTGTTTTTTGTTTTTTTTTGTTTTGTTTTGTTTTTTTTTTTTTTTTTGGGGGGGGGGGGGTATTGTTAATAAAATAATCACAGGTCATTCTATTCAGAATATCAATAATATCATAGCTAGTATTTGAATGTATTTCTATTTTCTGCTCTTTTCGAAAAATACTAAAATCATGTCAATGAACATAAACAAATTTCAGATTTCTGCGGTTCAAATAAAACACAAACACAAATATGGGCCCTTAAAATATTTGAACACACAACACAGAAATTAACTTATTTTAATCAGCAAGTTCCCAAAAGCTTCAAGTTTTCAGATGTCTGTGTTACCGTTCGGCTTTCCTCAGGTAAGTTTGGTGTGGAGTCGAGCTTCCTCGAAGCGGATGAGAAGCCCCGAGCGAACGACGCTGTCTAGTGTACAGACTACCTATATACACAGGATGTTACCTGAGTGTATTACCTGTATGCGTTTTCCTACGACATTGTAAAACGAAGCCGTTTTTTTTTTCATGTGTTGCTCATGGATTGAAATGCATGAAATAAAGAATTAATGTTTTTGTTGCAGACAGAATCCTTTTTAAATTTTTTGTTTCAAATTAATATTTTCAATAATTCGACAATTTTAATATACTGTGTTTTTCTTAATCAAATTTTATAACAAAAATACTTTTTTACCACCAAAATCTGTCTTTGTATAATCTGGCGACAAAAAGAGAAGTAATTCAAGTTACATGTCATGTTCATATGCTAAACGAAAGAAGAAAGTGGATCATAAACAAATCTCTCGATAAATAACAATAAAACTTAGACAAAATCCACAAATGGTCAATAAACTGATACATCAGCGGTAGTTTTATTCGCTAGACTTAATAAATTGATATACTGATCTAAAAGGAGGAAAAACGATCATGCACGTGCCTTAATATCGTGATATATCTCTCTCTCTCTCTACTAACTGGTACAGATATAAACAGACACGAAATAAGATAGCAATGGATCATTATTTGATTTAATTAATATCAAATACTTCATTAATTTGTTTTAAAAGTTTGGGTTTTTTTTACTTTTATTCTTTTTATACACTCTGTTTAAAAAAAGCAACAATAATTTGACACAAATTCCAAGGCTAATATCGCATCTGAAAATGATATCGATGAAATAATAATGAAACAATGAATCAATTGTGTTGTTGAATGGCTAGACAACGATGTGCACATCCAGCGAACGTTACCCAAGGTATACTCTAAGACAGGTGTGAAACCCCCAGGGCATGTCGTTTCCTGCTCAGGCACTGCTAATCCCTATACACAGGAAATGATCGCGGCTAATACTTAATACACAAAGAAACAGAATTTGTCCAAGAAAACAAAAATATATGAATTTTTGCATTGAATATTTATCAATATAAACTATAATTTCGTCTGTGAAGTTTATCATTACACCTGCACATCCTATCTTATCTATTGAACACGAAAATCGAGAAATATCAAAATTAAAAAGAAACTTAAGACATTGTTTTAAAAAGTAATACATGTTAATATGAAGGTGAAAAACGATATTTTTTTTATCTCTTGTATAAAGTTCACGTGCTCAAAGTTAACTCTCGCCATCGAATGCTTTTCGGTCATTTTGACAATTTGAGAAAAATGCCTGCACATTTATATAAAAGAGGGAAATAAATTAAAGAAAAGTTTTCTTAATTTGGGAACAGAACATAAACGACGAGAAAAAAAAAAATAAAAATTTTTTTTGCTTGATATCTTGGATAAAGAAAATTTAAGTTCACGTGCCCACTACATGTAACTGCAAATGCTCGTCATCGGATGTTTTCCGGTAATTTGACACTTTAAGAAAAAGCCTGTACATTCTATATACAATAAATCGAAATTAATTAATAAATAATATGAACATGTACATTTTTTAAAAAGATGTACATCTTTTTTTCAAATGAATGCTGAAAATCGTTCATCGAAACTTAAACAGTCTGAATTCAACATTTATTACATTTTGCATATAATATGAAGATTAAAAAAAAACTTATAATTAAAATTTCTAGTATTTAATTTTGTTTCTTGATAGATTCTTAATAACACAAAATAATTAACCATTCAAAGACGTAACAATTTAATAAAATTTTCTATTAAATTAAAATGTTTTATTTGTAATTTTATAAACAAAAAAAAAATTATTTTTTCTTAGTTTAAATTCTATTCATAGCAAAATTAATTAATAAACACATTTTTTTTTTTTTTTTTTTGTTAGGGAAAATTGAAATTAAAATTTGGGGGAAAAACCCCCGTTTGTTTACGATACTAATTGTAGTAATTGATCGATATTTAACCGGGGGGGGACAGGTAAGTAGAATTTCCCCAAAGGGAACCTTTTTGCTCCTGGCCAAATCCGCGTTTAAACCGCGGCGGGGACGGGGAAAAAGGGGGACCCGCGTTGCCTGTACTGTATCTCCCGAACCTTTTATGTTAATATGCTCTCAGTTTCAATTTTGGTAAGGATATGTGGAGAACTTCCGGTTTTATAAGACATTAAAATTGTCTGGGATTTCTATGTTAAATTTAAAACTTCAATGTCCATTATTTTCAAAGGAAAGCAAGCAAGTTCATAATATTTACATACATAATGACTTTAGCATTGTCTTTGATATTTAATCCACAAAAAAAATTTTTTAAAAATAAAAGGATTTCAGGGGTCAGTACAAAAATTAGTTTTTTGTATTTACTTTTTTTTTGTCATAGTCTTCATACTGATTTCTGTTTTGAGTTAACATAAAAAGGGCAATTTAAAAATTATTGTCCGTGGGGTCATTTTTACCCCCAAAGGACTTTTAGAGACCTGAAATTTTTATTTTTAAAGTATTTTCAAAAAAAAATTTGGCAAGAGTTATCCCCTTTGGGAAACTGTTGGAGGCTAATTGCTCTCAATGTTTTAATTTTTGGGATGGATATGTAGAATACTTCCCCGGTTTTTTAATCCTTAAATTGCCTATGGAGATTTCTATGTAAAATTTGAAATATTTTTGTTCCCTTATCTCAAAAGGTGGCAACGATTTTGTTAAATTTCATATAATATGACTCTCTCATTGTCTCCAGATGCTAAGGTCTAAAAAAAAAATCCCTAAAATAGAAAGGATTTTGGGGGGCGTACAGAAAACACCTTTTTCTCTGTAACGTTTTTAATTTTCAACCAATATTCAAAATAATTTTGACACTACATGAAGTATAAAGAGTACATTTTAAAAATTATGGGCCTGGGGTATTTTTTTCCCCCTTTTATGATATTTAGTGGATTGAAAATCGAAATTTTCGAATCTGTTTTATAACCACAAAGAGTTATGTCTCTTTTAGTAGACAGTGACGTAGAAAGAAAAATTTTTATGTTTTCAATAAAAATTGACCTCAAAAAATTTTGAAATATTTTATTATAAGATTTTTTTTAATTGTAAAATATTGTTTTTTTTAAAATTAGTTTTTTAAGGGGTCGAAAAACCCCCGTTTTTGTTGAACACAAAAATAAAAGGCAGTTATAATTATTTTATTTCTTAGCGTTTTTTATGTCATGGATTTAAAAAAGTTTTTGAACATATGGATTTAACTTTTAATTGAAAAAGAACTTTTGAATGTTTTGTGTATGTTAGGTTTTATATTCCTAAAACTACTTGGTTAAAGTCAAAACCAAAT
>NW_026926137.1:0-27598 GCF_032062105.1 Saccostrea cuccullata | reverse complement strand
ACCAAAAACTTGATTGCAGTCAAACCAAAGTAAACCCCCGCGATACGATTGAAAATATTTTATGAAAAAGTTTAAAATAAGATTTAAAAAATATTTATTGAGGAAAATGACTGTTGAACTACCAACTTCAATTGGCCACTAAAATGGAAGATTTCGTGGGCGTATTTTTTGTTGTGTATTGTTTTTGTTTGTTTGTTTGTTTGTTTTTTTTTTGTTTGTTTGTTTTTTTTTGGGGGGGGGGGGGTTAAATTTGGTGATTGAAACAATCATATACTCACAATCAAGTTAAAACATGTGACCATGTTGGTCAATTCTAAAATGTTTTCCCACTAATGAAAGTTTTTTTAATATGCCGCCTTGCCCCCACCCCCATCCCGCCCGGCTTTTTGCTTGCGATTTATAGGCTCTTAAATAATGATACTATATATGAAATAACTTATTTTCTCATTAATATAAAATTAAATTTTATAAGATGAAAATATACGGGAAACGGCTTTTATAGATGATAGGTTTAAAAATTTGGATAAAGCCGAGACTGCAAATTAAAATATTTTCTGCATTTAGGTGGGAGTATTTTTTCGCCATTGATAGAATTAAGCTCTTTAATTCACGAGACAATTAAAAAGAAAACTTTAGTTGGAAATAAGATATTTAATAAAGATAAGCTGTTTACTCTCAGTTTTTGCATAATGCATGTACAAATACTTGTTTTTTAATACTGAGTATCAAGAAATCGAACAGATTTTTTATATATGATTGTAATCTTCATGTACGTAAAAGACATTAATATTTTAAATAAATTGTATAAACATCTGAATCCATGGATAAAATAATTTTAAAACAGTTGACTAACTAAACAGAAATAAAGGCAAGCATATTTTTTTCTGATTAAATGCAGAACCAAATTTAGGAATTTTCTAGACTGGCCTGCCTGTCTGATATCCGATATACATATTCATATATTTCCTGCGTACGGTAAAGACAGGCAATACCAGTCTAAAAATGTTCTAGTTTTACGGTAAAAACCGATCCCGATTGAAATTAAACCGATCCCGATAGAAAATAATGCATTTAGTGTAAAGTTATAAAACTAAAGACAACTGCAACCCATAAGACATGTAAAAAAAATAAATCAAGTAAGTTTTGGCCATATTACAACAAAAGAGCCAAATTTAACATTACAATTATAGTATTTCCTTCTTTGCATAATTCCGGTCGGGATCGGTTTGTGAAAAATTGTAAAACATAGGTAAATATGACTCCTTTTATTTCTCTCAATATATGGGTGCCCACAGATTTTATTGAGAGACTCAAAAGTTTGTACTTTCTGTATTCATAATAACATGAGAAAAAAAATCTGTCATTGTAATGTATTGGGTTTTATAACGTTACGAAAATTAGATAATGAATTCAAAAAGTTACTTGCTAAACTCAATTTTGGACCACATAATTTTTTCTAAAGAAATATAAATTAAAGATTAGAGTCTATGGTATAAATACTATTGATAGACACATCCAGGTTTTGCGTATCTGGTATATATCACCATTTGCAGAGTTCTGTTGTCAGTAGATGACAGTGCAATACTCCTGAAATGCTTATCAAACTAAGTGCATGCCCTAAAAAGCAAAAATGAAATACGAGAAAATCAAACCCTTCAAATAACAAAACAAGTTGCTGTCCTTTATAAAAGGACTGCGATACGTGGACCATATGCATGTTTTTTCTAACTTGAATTCAATTAAGAAAATTTCTAGGTGTAGCGAATATTCATGTAGGGTTTGTTAACTTATTCAACAATGAGCTGCAAACTTATAACTGATTGTAGTCTAAAAGCACAATTGTGAAATTTTTATCTCTGATTAGCGACCTTTAGTTTTGTCAGTTTGAAAAAAATCGGGTTATTTTGACACGTGTAACTCATACTGGCTGGGACTTGACACCTGTTCTGGATTTATACGGAGGAAATTTATCATTTGAAAAATAGATCTGATGGAACACGTGTAGCATAACTCTGTAGTACGCAGATTTTTTTTTGTCGGACTCCCACTTCCTCCCATCACACACACATAAAAAGCCGTTGCTACAGACCTTTATCAAACGATATTTAGTTTGCCGAAATATTAAATTATTTTGCAAGCCTTAATGCACAAAACTAATGCCGTTCAAAACTTGCTCTATTTTTTAAAAGCTATCTCTGTTCGTTGAGTGACGTTTTTCATTCAAGTTGTAAAGTTACATGTATCTATATGGAACGTCTTAAAATGCTTGTACCATGGAATCAATGTTTAGAATAAAAGTATATGTAAAGGAGAGAAAATCCGATCTGCCAATGACTATGTAAATGCGATATGCAGATTTTAAAGCGCGATTTGCCAATAAATGGCATATTTTAATTCAATAGGGCGAATTATTCTACGGGCAAAATCCTCAGGTGCGAGCTCTCTAGCATTCTCGCACATGCGTAGCCTGTCGTTTGCCAAGGGCATCCGGTTTAACTTCGCTTATATATTTACTGCGTGGACCTCAGGGTCCACGCAATGACAAATGTTTTAAACGGCAATCGCTTTATATATGTCGAGCCACATACATGTACGTCTAATCCTCTTCCAAGGTTTAGTTACTGCGCTGGGCTTAAATGTAAGATTCTACATCGTGGACAAGAATCTGAGAAACCCCGACTAGCTTGTACAAAGTGCTGGGAGAGTGATCACCATGCCCGTAACTGCCCGAATGAAAAAAGATATGCTGCCTGTAAATCTCCAGGGCATGAACCGGGCTCGGAAATCTGTCCTTAATTCATAGAAAATCAAAGGAATGTTGTGAATATTCAAGGAGAAAAAAAATGTCTTATCAAATTTCTATCCTTGTGATCTAAAGGCGTTCGGCGAAAATTTCAACTCTGCAGAACAGGCGTACAGCTCACAAAAGCTGTCCGCACCGGTAATCTTGTTGCAGCCAAAAAGATACGTGATGCCAAATCAGCTTTACAATGCAAGCTAATAGGTAATACAGTCACTAGTACCCCTGAATGGAGAAAAGACGCAGATGACGTAATGGAGCAAATCTTGTGCGCTAAAATAGATCAGCTCAAAGATATGAATGATCTTCTTACATCCTCCAGACGCGATACAACGTTTTCCCATTCTGTTTACGACCAATACTGGGGTACCGGTTTGGACTCCTTTAAAACAGCACACACTGATCCGGATGCGTGTCCTGGGCAGAACAAGTTCGGAAAGATGATCCAGCGACTTGCGGACAAGTTACGCAAAACAAAACAGCGCTCCGTTTCCCTTCCAAGATCCAGGAAAAAACAGACAACAAGGTATTGAAAACTTTATCAGTAAATAACTTGATATGCCTTGACATTTAATTTCGATGGCTTCTGTTAAATTTGTATCTCTGAACTAAAGAGGTTTGAATGATTATACAAATATAGTAATTTTTTATTTATTGGTTAAACGATAGCAATTGTGATATAGCTTTTTTTACAAGAAACTCATTTTTTACTAGAAAGAGAATATATGTATAACTCTAGGTGGAATGGTACAGTACCCGCATCGTTATTCTTTACAGGATACACGATACGATAGGATACACACACGCTACGATAGGATACACGCACGATACGTTAGGATACACGCACCTCATAGGAAAGGATACACGCACTACAAGGATAAACGCAAAACACAATAAACGCAAAACACTATAAACGCAAAACACGATAAAGGCAAATCACGATAGACCTGATAAACGATCTTCACGATAGGATAAACGCAAAACCTGATAGGATTGTTTCAAAATGCAGAACTTTTTCTGAAAAGACGAAAAGATTATTTTGTTTACTTACTGCAATATTTTAATTTAAATATTTGCAGATCTTTAAATCTAAATTATGAAGTTCCTTTAATTATCTTAATAATAAAAACTTGAGATATCTGTAGTTATTTTACAAAATTTGTTTATTTGTATAAAAAAAAATGACAATGATTAAATGAATTATTATGAAATTTTATTAAAGATATTTTCAGCATGCATGTAATTGTTGCACAAAAATCCCTTACATGATTATGTACCGTTTCTCACGGAAACTATTATAAATTTTTGAAACTCTTTAAATAGACTTATCTATAAAAAATAAATACATTTTGAATTTTTCTATCTTAATTAATTTATCTACAAGTATCAAGTTATTTCACGGAAGAAATTTACGCAATAAATTAAATATTTGTATTTAATGTCTAAAGATTACAATCTGTCATGTATCCAAAATCGTAATTAAATATTAAAATCTTAGAAAAAATACAAGTAGAATCCCGGCCGAAAGAAAGGTTCAAAGAAACGGCTTTAATAAAATTAATAAATTTTACATTATAGATCTTGAAAATAATTTTAGACTTACCCGGTAATCTCATATGAGGCATATTCGAAGGGCGGATGTTAAAAGTCCGTAACCAATTTAAAACTAGAAACAAGATCTAACCAAATACATGTAGCCAAATATAATATTGAATTCTTAAATAATTTAATTTTGTTTATATTCTCGCCTCTCATTGATTGTTTTCCAAAAGGATCGCAAAACATTTTGTATAATCTGGTTTGGTATGGGGACAAACCCCCTTTACGACCAGCTTAATCATCTTATCCATGAAATCCCCTCATTTCCAGTTCTCGGAATCCATGGAAAATTCAAGATTTAATAACTGTATCTTTAACTTCAAACACCCACTCGATCTTACCTCATGTAAACACACATCATGGCTGCTAGATCTATGTATCAGTTATTACCTCCCCTCGCTTCACATCACTT
Source organism: Saccostrea cuccullata (assembly GCF_032062105.1). Classification (NCBI taxonomy): domain Eukaryota; kingdom Metazoa; phylum Mollusca; class Bivalvia; order Ostreida; family Ostreidae; genus Saccostrea; species Saccostrea cuccullata. The sequence continues at coordinate 22,787 of NW_026926137.1, read as the reverse complement.
CCGTTACTACGGTTGTATTATTGTGCGGTAATTTTGAACTCGTAAAAAGCAACATAATTTTACATCCAAAGGTGTTTAATTTTTGAAAAATTTAATTATAAGCAAGGACTCGCATTCTTGGCCAAATTATCGAGGATACGCTGGTTTGGGTCAGTTTACGCTTTTTTATAATCCGCTTCGCGGATTATAAAGCGTAAACTGACCCAAACCAGATATTACTCGATAATTTGGCCAAGAATTAGAGTCATTCCTTAAATAAAGTTATAAACGTATGGAATGAAATCGATTAATACTATAAATTGCATGATTCGGTGTATTTACTTGTCTTGATTGGTCACCGCGGAATCTGACGATTTATTTTGTTTCATTATTATAGTAAGATACCGTAAAAATATAATACGATCTAATTTTCGTAGTTTAAAATGTTATAACTATTTCATTCGTTTCTACGATCAATGAAATTGATTCCTAGAATTAATTTTGTCCGTGTTACGCAGAAAACCCGATGATCCGAAAGTGCATGTACCATAAGTACAGTTTTTTTTAAGTTTATGAAAAGACTTATTTACATAAGCATATTGGAACCATTGTACAAAATGAAATAAATCAGCGGATTGAGTTTAGGGACATCATTTCATTAAATTGATTTATTTGAATTTTTATTTAAAATTCAAGCAATGAAATGATTTTTTTAATCCATAAATCGTACAATTATTTAATATATTTTGAATTTAATATTTGATAAGTTTGTTCACACAAGTTAGGAACGCAGTCCCGAAAATAAGTAGATGCGTTTCATTAGAGCAAGGTAGTATTCGAGGTTACTAATTGACTCCAGGTGAGAAATCAGTACAGGTATGTTGACGATGATCACTCACACGGGCCGAGGTGTCAGTTAGGGGAGAAGGGGAAGGGGGTGTTGATATATTAATCTACAATCGGATTTAATAATTTTCATGGTGGTATTACGGAGCTATTTATAGGCTTTATTAAATCAAAATATAGGTCAGAATCCCTTATATGCTTTTTAGATCTTAAACAAAAGGAGTTTATATATGATTTTCTTTTATGAAAAAAGTCTTCGTACTGTGAATGTTTGGTTAGGAGAAATGTAACACTAGACTATGCATACATAAATTCTCCATATGTAAATAATTTTAACACCCGTCAAGCAATGTTGACTGTTGCTAAGCTGGAGGTAGTATTTTCAACAAATAGTATTCAACTAAATTACATGAAAGTATTATATCATCATTCGCGAATTAAAACTGAATTATTTTCATTCCTCTTTGAGTATGTCACTGCTGATGAAGATACGATTGTTCTGGAAGGAAATCCTTAACCTAGCAGTTTGAACTACTGAATGAAATATTTGTTCAATAATAAATGAACATTGTACTCCAAGCTGGAGGGTGAGACCAGCGAGTCCGGGACTCCAACGAACGTGGTGAATCATCTATAGGCGATTGTCAGCATAGGTGTCTATCGGGGCGGATCAGCACGTGGTGTGGGGAGTCTTTCAGCGTGACTAGTGTCGTTAATAGCGAATTTCAGTGAATCGTGTTTGTAAATAAAATTTGAGAAAGGAAAAATATTAGAACTATTTATTCACTAAAGTGAACTTTTTCTAATTTTTAATCAAGAACAGCTATTTGTAAATTTTTTTATATCTGATACGTGAATTGAACAAAAATACTGTTGATTTAAAATTAATTAATTACTTGTATTATATCTGGCTTCACTTCATTTACAACTTGGTAGAGGAGTCGCAAAAAGATCCATAATAGGAAGTTAATTTCATTCATTCTTTGTCGATTTTATCGAAATCAATGAAAATTAAATCATAAAGTAGACTACGTTCCTGATCTAGTCTGTAGAACACTGTCCAGCGACAGTTATACTGACCTTCAAGGCGCTTGCGTATGGATCCTGCGGTTAAATTAAATCACTTTTGCTTCTTATTTCTACGAACTAAAATTCTGTGTTTGAAACCTTAATTCAATTTATCAGACTCTCGGTAAAATTTCTGTAATTATTTGTGGGCAAACTATCCGATTAAATTGTTTTTTCGTGAGATTCTGTATATCACATCCATGTTGTTTTTTTTTTGGAGTCTTAAACCATGTGACTGTCGTTGACATTAGTGGGTGCAGCGTGCAAGAGTGAAGTATAACTTGTACAAGTGTAATTTTACCAGGTATCAACAGGTACATGTAACAGGGAAAATTTCACAATCTATTTTGAATACGCAACATTTCAAACAACTGGGAAAGGAATCGTGATGTTACAGAAAATGCTAAAGAAACAAAATCTCCGAAGTCAACAAATAAAAGCAGGGAACACTTTCAGACCGAAGAGGTTATATTGCATCTTTCACACAGCATTTGTTTAATTCTACAAACATCTCTATAATACTGATTATCTTTTATAGAAAAAGGAATTAGGGTCACCATGTCGCGATTTCACTGTACCATTTAACCGATCTGTTTTTCACTTGTGTATTAATTTTGATATTTGAATGTACCTTGACAAGTAATATCTCAAGGTACACCCTGTTGTGCTTCAATAATTTTTTGACAGAGTAACGGCCTTTTATTTTTTTTTAAATACCCAACATTGACTTCTATCAACAACAATATCATTTATTTCCCGTGATTTGAAGAAAATTTGTATGGTTAATAGAAAGATCAATAACGTTTTAGGGTAGGGTTTTGTAATTTCGACCGATTATTTTTTTGTACCTAAGATTTGTTAAAGTATGTCACTGTTATGTTATGCTACAAATTTAACTGGATCCTTTTACCTTGGAAATAACTTTCTATCTTTCAGATTTCATTGAGTTTGTTAATTTTTGTGGTCATATTATGAAATAAATGCGTTCGATTTACAGGATACGTGTGTTGGGTAATTTCGACCGCACACGGGTTATTTTCGACCGATGAGCCAATACAAAGGAAATAATTGGCGTCACCTTATACATAGTTAAAAAAAATATTAATTTAAATTTTACTGCTGTGACTTGACTTGACTTGAACATTTTTTATTGTATATACTTTACAATGGGGATTGGGCAAACGTTCTAAAAACTTGCTGTACAGCATAAAAGATCGAGTAAAAATACTGATCCAAAAAATAATTTTCCAAATGTACCTAATTCGAAGACATCGAGTGCACCAGATGTCTATGACGCCGATATGCCAATATGGTTAAGGCATGCCGCAAATGTACATGTACAGGCATCTAAACTGCATGTAAATAAAACATACGATTTTTTCACTATTGAAGTACTAGTTTCTACCAGGTATTAATGTACATAATTCTTATCCTAATATTTTTTTCCGGACGGTCATGAATTCTTTCTGGTGACAGATAGTAAATTGCAACATTTTACATTGGTCGAAGCTACCCACTGACGCCCGCCATATTCATGTAGGGCTAACTTAAGCCGATCTCTATTCAGCTGGTTTGCAATTTGATTTATAAAAAACTTAATACTATAAATTAAAAGGGTATAAATTTCATTTTCAAATAATATTTGATAAATCTCACGTCAGGGATATCCATTGATTGTCTTTCCATGCAAAATTTTTCTGAGGTGATAGTTCCCCGTAGTGGCAAACATATACTCGTCTGTAATTTTACGGGTGATAAAGCCTACTCTTTGAAGTAATTTTCCAAAAACGATCTTAATAACGGTCATGGAAATAAGATCATTTTGGACACAATATATTAAAAATACGTTTTCTTTCTGCACAATATAAATGTACATACACAATTACACGCCAAAAACTAGATATAACAAGGTATTTATGAACGGTCGAAATTAACCAGGTGATCGAAATTACACCACCCTACCCTATCTCAAAAGTAAAAATTAGAAATATAAGGTAAATAAGAAAATAGCATTTACTATAATGTGGAATCATTTGAATTCGTGGAGGTCAATGTTTGTGGCAAGCAAAATTTTACTTATTCGTGGGGACGTAATTTCGTGGGTTTCTCGTTCAAACAATAAATATAATGAATGAATATATTTTTGTTTAAAAATTTTTATTGATGTCAATTCGTGGGTAAGGGTGGCCTTAGAAATCCACGAACACTGGTCTCCCACAAACAGTGATGATTTCACAGTCATACCTATCTAATTCACATTACAAACGTAATGAAGCTTTGCTTTTTAAATCAGAGATTTTAACTATGTTGTATTTACTAAATTGCCACTTCAGATAAAAATCATTACAAATCATTATTTATCTGGATACCTAAAAAAAAAAAAAATTCAAACACATTTTTACTTACCGACAAATCAAGCTTTGTTGTGGCGTTTGTAAGTCTCTTATATTTCAAATCCAGGTTTTACTCCGTTGAATGTCGTAATTTGAAAATAAAATCAATGAACATGCATGTTGGCGTACTCTCAGATCGTCTTTATTTGTATAAAAGAGATGACGTATCACTTAACACTTTAAACGAACTTGAGAGTTAGGCAAAATGAAATGCCGAACTGTGTGACAGAATATTTGTCAGTTTAAATGTCTGAAAGGACTTCCCTTTTACAATTGACAGTTTATCTAAAAGTTATGAGGGGTTCACCACTGAAAAAAATTTAAGTATTTTTTTTAATGTGTCCCGCACATCAACCAGAAGAAATCATATAAAGGAAACACCTATATGATGTACAATGACATTGTCAGCAAATGCAATTTATCATTGAGTCATATACTTACTGCAGTTTTTCATACTTATGGACAGAAAAAAGAAGGCTCACCTGACTGTCACAAGAAAACGAAGACTCCAAAAGAGCCATAATCCTACTGAATACCATATTCTAGCTGGTAGAAAACATCACATTAATAGTTTAGGTAAAACATCTATTGGAATTATTTTCTCGTAAAGGACATATTCAGTTTCGCTGTACTGAGCGTACCATTACATTTTTTAAATCTTTGTTCAATGATATTGGATGAACACCGTTTTTTCCTGCTTTTTTAATGCTTTCTTATGCACTTAAGATTATCAACAGTGTAGCATTCTCCTCACGGCCATCATGGCAGTGCTCGTATATTGACAAGACTCTGTAACAAAGTCAGAATTGCTCACTACATTTTGAATGTTAAAAGATTTTCGGACAAGAAATGTATAATAATGGTATTAAACTCTAGGTTTCCAGCATATGATGAGGCACCAAACATTCATCATAGAGAAGCTATCTAGAAGATAATCTTTATTCGTGAAAACGAATAGAAAAATATTAAAGTTTAAATTCGAAAAACTGAAACCTATATATATGTATATATATCTGCGCATGTAGTTTTCATGAATAAGCCAGTTACAAAAACCGTAAATAAAATAAATTAAGAAGATGAATTAGTATTGGTAAATTTAAACATGAAGTCATATTTAAATAAGAAATAAAAAACAGAATTAATTATATGAATTTGGAAAATCAAGATGTTAACATAAAAAAAAACAATAGAAGAATTTTGACAAAGACCCTCTTCAGAGTTTTTTTTTTATCAAAATTAAAAAAAAAAGATAAGCTTTTATTTGAAGACTTGGGAATTGTCTATTTTCTTTTTATTCAGCAGCGCGGCTAGATATGATAGATTAACATTCATAACATTTCAAAAGGTGTAATATCTTGTGTACCAGGGATACCGGTAGACAAATATAAAAACATTATAATAAGCAAGGCAGAATAGATTATATTCTGAAGTTCCATGCCGGAGAAGCAAAGATCACATCACCAAAATTACATAAACTAAAAATCAACACAGTTTTATGTGCAAAATTACACGATTGGATGAATGTCCTAAATACTTTACTTGAAACATATTAATTATATGTGAGAAATACAATAATGACTTGGCAACACACAGCAATTGAATAATAATACTTGAACATAATAGTAAATGTTCATAGTGCTGATAATAAAAAAAAAATAAGATTCACAGTAAGGTATCATTCAGCATTACTGTAAAATATAGTATCCCCTTATTTGCGTACAAATTATATATAAACAATTTTCGCTTCGATATAAGTATATGCATTTAAAAATAAACTATTGCTAATTGTAACGGGGACCGTTACAGATGTTCCCCAAACGCTCCCCAACTCCCTTTTGGTGCCATATTCCCTGTAAGCTTCATTAAATAGGACAAAATCTATGCATTTGAGACTTTAACAACGCAAAGTTCATTCAAATTTTAGCATTGCAAGCGTGCGCATGTGAATGCATGTGTGTAATGACCATATCATCTTGTCTACACAATCTATATATTTTTCATATACTAAATAATAAAGTATTTAATCCAAAAGTATTAAAAATACGCTTACTCAAGTGTATTTTTGATTTATCTAATTTCATGTGCACGCACGTGCATACATGAGCATGGTGACCATATCTTCTTGTACAAGTCCTTTACATCTATCTATGTTCTAAATTCCACCCCGTTTGGTTGAAAACCAAGGGAGTTATAGCTGTTTTAAGTTTCAGCCAGTCAGATTGCAGCGCACGTACACACACGTGTATGCATGTACATGGTGACCATACCTTTTTGTAGGAGTTTATTATATCTATCTATGTTCCAAATTCCATCCTGTTTGGTTGAAAACCAAGGGAGTTATAGCTATTTAAAGTTTAAGCCAATCAGATTGCAGCACACGTACATGCACGTGTTTTCATTATAATTGCTATATATCATGTTGTCGGATATCTTAATGCATGGCTATGTTCAAAATTTCATAGGATTTCGTCGAAAAACAAGAAAGATATAGAGACTTTAGTTTCAGCCAATCAGAGCAAAGCGCATGTGCATGCGCGTGAGATCTTGCTTTTTTGATCATGTTATTTGTCTACGCTACTAGTATATCCTTACACTATAAATTTCAAAAAATTTCATCAAAAAATAGAAAAAGTTACGGCTATATCCATTATATTGGTCATTTCACGTGTTGCACGTGCGCGCTCTTGGAAGCACATGCGCGCAAAATGGCATGTTGACAATGTCATCTTATCTACATTTATAATTTGTTTATATATTCTAAATAACAAAGCATTACATCAAAAAATGTGAAAGGTACGGCAATTTCAAGTATATTGGTCATTTCACGTGTTGCACGTGCGCGCTCTTGAAAGCACGTGCGCGCAAAATGACCTTCGTTCCGCAAATCTACATAACATGCCTACTTATCCTAAAAAGGTTTCCCCTTAATCGGATGTGTACTTTACAAGATCATTCGCGGACAAAATTTTCCCAGAAGAAAAATAACTAGAAAGTCTGCTATTGCAAGCAATAGCATATGTAGCCCCGTATTGGACAAGACTTTCATTTTTATCATCACTAAAACAATGGTCCATTAGCTAAGCTTGGACAACCATCGAGTCGTATCAGTCCTTTCCGTTGGAAACGGAAGACCTTAATTGGGTACATCCCACTAATTATTTTTAAAATCGGTAGGAGAAGAAAGTTTCAGGAAAAAATTACAAGTTCCTAAAATTGCAGACTTGCATAAAAGAAATTGGGCAGATGTACTGAACTGAGCCTCATACTTATTCATTGGCAGTATCTTTTCCTACCAAAAAAGCTTGGCAAATGTAATTTATCAAGAAGATCAGCCGAATTATTTTGTGTATTATAACGCCAGTGAGAACTCTGAAATTTCCCTTCTTTCACTTTCATTTTTTCAGATTTTCGACCGATCAGAGGTTCTGCCGGAAAACGAATCTGACATGCCACCTTCAATTCGAGCATTTGTGCACTGTACAGGTCTGATGTTTCTTATGAGATGATAAATCATGTGTAAACTTTCTCATTTTAGCGGAATCATGAACATTTTCGGCGAGATGAATGTTTTGTTTACAGTAGTGATCAAGGCTTAGCGCACCTGTATAGGAGCGGATCCAAAGATTTATGAATGAATAAAAACTATGGAAATAACGTACCAATTTTCTAATTTATACTTGCACTATCTAATGAAATTAATAATATACAATTAATAGATATACAAAAAAACGCAAAATGCTAATAAATGCAGCTGACAATCGTTATTTTTTTATATAGATAAAATAAAATATTTATAAATTCAAGAGACAAAACAGAAGAAGAATGAATGTTGGCAAACTATCAAATCACATCAGGAGAACTGAATTTTATAAATGAAACTTTTAAAACGTTACTTGTAAGTTGTATATGTTATATCTGTGTATTCTACCTGGCAGTGCGCTTCAAAAGGGGGGGGGGGGGGGTCGTCTTGAACATAGTAAATAGCCATAACGTTTGAACGGTAAGTACTAGGGCTTTCGTATTTCAAATATGTAATCCTTGTGAAAAGAACTTGTATTGGATACGACGAACTTTGAACCTTTGACCTAGACCTTGGAGAACAAATGTGTACATCTTAACCTTTTTTTCTGTTTCGTTTCTATGACAACTGTGAGCGACTCATTACAATTATTTTAAAAGTAGATATCACATTGACACATTACAAGGAATTAACATTGAAAGTTTCAAAACGATTGCTTTAGTAGTTATTGAGAAAATCGAAATTAAAGAATTTTAACATTCCCCTGGTTTCCATGGCAATAATCGATTATTTGAAAATTTTAAATGCAAATCGCACAACTACAGATACCAATCATTAAAATAAAAAAAAGTTTCATGACGAACGTTTAAGGGACCAGAGAGAACACTCGCGGACAAAATTCCCTTAGCTATAATTTAAGGTTTCCATGGCAACGGTAGACATATTGGAACTGAACGACCTCACTGCACAACTACAACAAGTGATCGTCCTTTGAGGAAAGTTTCAACTAAATCTGTCCCAGCCATCTCCGAGAAACAGCCTGGATAAAAAAAACATGCGTTACAATTATCAATATGTATTTAACATACAAAGGGGCGACATAAGCAACTACAGTTTGCCATTGCAAGCAATAGCTTATGTCGTCCCAGACTGGACAAATCTTTCACATTTTGTCATTACTAAAACAAAACCCATTATATAAAATGCTTGGAAAACCATCAACTCGTATCAGTCCCTTCAGTACTTTCAAATTTTGATTTAAAATCAAAGTAAAAAATTTCCAATTTTCACATGTTTCCATCAAATTAATGAAAATTCCAATTTTTAAATGCAAATCGCACAATTACATATACTAACCATTACAACTACAAAGTTTCATGAAGAATGTCCAAAGGACCAGAGAGAACACTCGCGGACAAAATTCGTCGCTTTTTGTAGGTTTCCATGGCAACGGTAGCCATTTCGAAAGAAATTGAAAAAACGGTCCCACACCTACCAGTGATTTTCCTTTGAGGAAATTTTCAAAAGAATGTTTTCATGCAATCTAAAAAGAAAACGCTTGGACAAAAAAACATATACAATCGTAATATGTCGTCCCGATTTCGTCTGGGACGAATACATAATAGTAAGAAACAGAGTAAAAACAATATGTTCCCCAATATTTTGTCATAGGGAAACACAATTGGATTTTGCTATTTAGGCTATGAAATTGATGCGACACATTCAGATTTACAAACTAACAAGTTTGCATTTTAAACACGATAACCCTCCATAGATGAGCTTATATATAAAATGCAGTTTTTTTTTTTCGTAATATGAGCGATATATCTGAATCAATCCAAGTCTTTCATGTATGTTTCTCTTTATCAATAGAAAATTGCTCAATTAGCTTAATGTGTAAAATACGAAATATTTTTTTGTTTTTGTGGCATCAATATAGTTAGGTTTTTTAATCATGTTTGAAGAAGGAATGGAGATAACGAACAGTATTCAATATCAAAGTCAATAAAACAATACAAATTTGATCGATGTCAATATTTCATCTTGAATTTTTTTTTAAATATAAGCACTTTTGTATTCAATTTCTAACTGTTAAGATATAATTAAATGTGCGAATTCCTAACACAATATTCAAATGGCATTTAAAAATAGCTATGGATGACAGACGTAACAAAAATGTAATTTGAACTTTAAAAAGGTTAGATAAGTAACATACTTAACTTGATTTGAACTGCCAATGATTTGGGTAGCATACTTAATCTCATTAACTAAAAACCTACATGAATTTTGCTTGAGTGCTTTTTCAGATTGTAAAACGGCACATGAATCTCTAATGATCAGACCAAGAATACATCATTCAATTGAAAAATTAAATAAAACTCTCGCTAATGTAATGCATGACAGCATAAGACTTCCTTCTACCTGCATTCTAAATACAAATACTATTTTCAGAAAAAGCATTTTAGAAAACAGCAAATTGAAAAATATATGAAAAGAAATTAGATTATGCCGTTCATAGCAACAACATAAATTAGTGTATAAAGTAGTATACGACAAGGGAAAAATAATTTGGCTAAAGAAACATTGCATCAATCAATAAATTATTGATTTATGTAGAAGACCAATTGTACATGAGTAAATACAGTGTATATATTAACAATAAAAAATAATAAAATAAAATAATCTCTGGCTTATTTACAAAATAAACATTAAAAGAATATTTGTTTCTAATTTCTGCATATTTTCGTTAGTTAATTGGGGGATGTTTCAAAACTTAACTCGAATAACTCCTTAAAGGTACTTGGACACAGATTTGAAGTTAATATTTTCTCATTTTTTCTGTATAATATCACGAATTATATATTTTAATAGCATTTCACAAAAAAATTAATTAAAAATCTTATTTCATTTAAAAGGTATTAAAACTTTAAATTTTTTGGCGGGTTTGATTGATACATCCTTGTACTTTCACGAATTTTAACTTTATTCTTAATCCTTAGGAAAAGTGGCAGTTTTGATGTGTTTTAATGAGAAATATTAAAACTTTTATCAAGAAAAATAATTTCATTCAGAGTACAAATGTTAGAAAGCAAAACACCTTCACAAGTATCGTCATTCCGAACTAAGAGATGCGTACAGAGTTTAGCAAATCGAGCACACTCGTGTTATGTACATAGTTTTTGTAAACAGGGCTCGAGTTCTGTTATTGTTTATATTTAGAATTCACCGGGTGCGTTCAATCGTCACAGTCTGCTTACCACAACTGCACGGACTGACAATATATTGTGTGTTTGTTTTGCTTTCGAACGTGTCTACTCTGAATTTTCTGGATTATAGTATTAATATTTTTCATTTATACAAAACGAGATTGACACTTTTCCTAAGGTTTAAGAATAAAATTAAATTTGTGAGAGTGCAAGGATATGTCAATCAAACCCGCCGAAAAAATTGAAATTTCAATATCTTTTAAACGAAATAAGATTTTTAATTAATCTTTGTGTGAAATGCTATTAAAATATATAAGTCGTAATATAATGGAGAAAATAATGACTTCAAATCTGTGTCCAAGTACCTTTAAGACAGCATCCTTTTAAGAGCTAACAGGTTTGTTATATAAAACTTCTCTGTGAATATAAATGTATTTCAATTACACGAAAATCATACATGCAGTACGTCAGAACTTAATCTTTTTTAATATTGTGAAGAAAAAAGGCAATACCAAGTAAAAAAACAAATATTTATTGACCAAACATAAAAACAGTGGTATATGTGAGAGTTTGTGTGCGTAAAAATTATCTGGTATGTAAATGAGGTTTTCCTTTTATTAAAAAAAAATATACTTCATTTTGTTGTTTTTAATCGCCATTTTACAAAAACATCGGTGTCCGTTTTTTAGTTTTATAATTTATAACAGAGTACTAGATTTACCGCTTTTGGCAGGTGATACTGCTGATTTAGTAATAAATACGCATGTTTCCTTAAGTTATTATGCATTAATGAATTCATTTAAACCAAGAGAATGTTCATGAAACGTTTGAATAAATTCTTTGCACCGGTAAAAATGAAATTGCTAAAAATCCGGGACCGTCGGGCGTCGGGAAGACTAGATTTACCGCTTGCCGTCATTATGTAGAGTTAACGTTCGTATCTCTTTCAGTGTATGACGCTACACTTAAAATGAGTTCCATTACGAAACTTTTAAGGTTCTTTATAATTTAGTTCTACTTTGAACAAAATCTAATATTCAAAATAAGATAACTTTACAATTACATTTACTTACATTATGAAAATTAGATCAATTCAGGAGAAAATGACATGAACTATTTGTGGCGAATGTTTATATAAAACTATGTTTTCTGTTGAATATCATCGTAGTAAATTGGTCGACACAGTAGCCTCGCTTTCGGCTCTATATAATCAACAAAAATTTATGCGCATGTTAAATGCGTGATGACCATTGGATATTGAACATAGTTCAACTCCCAATCATTCAGTCGATTTGTTCTCTACCGGATGATAGGTTTATACACCATTAAAGAATATTTAAGTATTCCAGATGGCCTAACAGCTAGTGTCAAAAAATCAATGTTACTCTAAATTTTCAATTAAAGGTTAGTATTTTTGTTTATTACATGTAGCTTCTATGACGATTCATAAAACGGGGGAGAAACTGACAAATCAATTTTTACTGTAAATGTAATAATGAACTTGAATATTTTGAAAATAAAGTGCTGTAAAGAAAATATCGTTTTATAATTGAATTTTGGTAATGCTATTAAAAAAATCCTTTGTATTTTCCTTTGTGCAAAAAGTCAATTATATAGCTGAAAACCGAGAGATTCATTCTCTTTATAGAACAGTCTACTTTTAAATATCAGCTACTAAATATCAAAGTAATGATCACAGTTTCAAACATTCATCTTTTTTCTTCTAACTCCTGGAAAATTTAAAAGGAGCCATTGAGGCTAAAATGATAATCGATAATAAAGATTCTGTGTGAGGATTAATTTAACACATAGCAATATGTATGTAAAAATATTTAAATATTGCAAAAAGAATAAGGCTTTTTTTTTCGTTTATACTTACATTTTGTGTTAAATATATATGATAAACACGTTAAATAAAAAAAATTATATAAAAATACATATCAGTTATAATTTTCACCACCTATGTAAAATAATTTTGTTTTACAGCGGATATACAGCTTATTCTTTTAAATTCTGAAAAATGAAAATTATTCATAAATAATTGTGAAGAAATGGTTAGTGCTTTTTATGCACCCAGGTCGATAGATCTGAGGCGTATATTATTTTTGCCCTGTCTCGCATTAAAAAATTCTTTAAAAGACACCAAGGTCAATGACCTTGTGACCTTGACTGTGACCTACAATCAAAAATAGCTCTTTCAAACTTTTATCATAAATTTTGAATCATAGGAGATGGAGCCTTCATATTGGTATGCATATTCCACTAATAAAGTTCTTTCAAATTGCATTAAGATCAATGACCTTGTGACCTTGACTGTGACTTATATGCTGAACAAAGGGTTTTTTAAATTTTAACTTTGTTACACCCGGGTGCACAGTGTTTCACATGCAAACACATCTTGTTAAATACAGAAAAAAAGACTTCCTGGTCTAACAAGACCAATTCAAAATATTTGATAGATATTAAATTGTATTGTAGCTCAAATACCAGGATAGATACATATCTGCCTTTTGAAAAAAAAATGTTATATATTTGTTTAAAGCTTTACGTACAATATAATGTAGATTCTACTCGTACTCCAGACACAAGACAGTACATGATAGGGTACAGCCTAACCATGACCGAAAAGGTAAAATCCGTAACCATGCATACTTATATTTGAATTCTAGATTTTGGTTGTTGAAATACATTTACTAGGTTTGAGTGGAATTGGTTATCAGTCGATCAGGTTATATAATTATGTACATTACCATATCGTTTTAAGCATAAAGTTCTCCTACTCGTGGCTCAGCTTGATTACAGTCCTAATCTTTATCTTGATGCTCAATCTTTATTTTGACATCATTTATGACATAGGTGAACATCACCAGGGTTTGTTACTCATAATTGAAATGATTTAAATCCATTCAACAGTGTTTCTAACACTGTTATTGGGTATTAAAAGGTCACATCATGATCAAGGTAAAATATCTGACTCTGCTTTATTTGCATTGGTTAGTATTTTAATAAGCTTCAAAATATTGATGATCGAGCTACAAAATATCTTTCTCATTTACCATGGTCAGACTGGGGAAGATTGTACCGGTACATTTTGGTCGTTGGTTGAACAATGGCTAATGAATATTTTGACTTGATACCTTGTGAATTAAATAGAGAATACTGCATCTGCAGATTCTAAATTTCTTTTAAAAAATCATTTATTTCTTATTCAATTGCAAAATTGACCTTTAAAATCACATGGGTTTAAATGCTTTAATCGCCTTGAATTTTAAGTTTTTAATTATTTGTAACACTAAATCTGTTTCACATCATCTTTTTCTATTTTTATATAATCTGATTAAAAAGAAACGCTTACATACCCATATCGCATTTTTTTGGTTCCTTGGATTACGGCTTTTCCATTTAAACATATTATTTTCTTTGAAATATTCACAGGACACGCAATAAATTTTCATCAGGATTTGACATAAACTTCATCATGTTCATTGTCCATCACGTTTCCATGTTTACACGTTACACATATTAGGGTGATTCTACCCACTGAAAGCGCATCACAAAAAGGATAAATCATAGCATTGTTAGCTGCAATCAATACCAAACAACTATGTCACGATAACTTTGCAAGATTTAGTAAATCATTTTCTTCCAACTTCCACTGTGTCGCCATTTTCTTTCAATTTTAGGATTGGAATATGGCAAAACAAAATTCGTTAAAAATCGATACTTCTTACGGTAAAAAGTGAAAACAGATAAAGGATATTAAGGAGATTCATTTAATACAAATTACAACTAAAAATTACCCCAAAAATTATTTTTAATGGCTTAAATAGCGATGCAGTTTTTAAATTATCTACTTCCGGGAGGATAATCCTACTTCCGGTACAGTGTAGCATTACTTGCATTGACCTATAGCTAGTTTCAAACCAGCATCAGGATAAGGATCAAACCAAGATCAGGATATATAATAAACACAATTACTCTAAAGCGCTGTACAACATAGTTAAAATACATTTATAAATTCAATGTCAAGAATAAAATTTTTGTTGAATAGCATAAGAAAAAGAAATTTAGTATTGATAACCATTATAAAAATTTAAAATATTTTTTGCAAAATGATTATTAAATGATATGAAAACACGAAAAGTAAAAACTGAAAACAATAGAGCAAATATTTAAAGTCAGAAATCTTTAAACATCAATAAATAAATAAATAGATCAATAAATAAATAAAAACAGTCTATATTTGACACATTAAGATAAAAATTTAATCGAATGCTTCCCTAAGGATAACTAGCATCAAAATCAGCAAACAAAGGAAGCATCAAAATCAGCATTGATGCTGTAACAAAATTTGTTCCCTGCACTGTATGTATTAACAATTTCAAAACGAAGTAAAGAAGAAGGTATGGTTTTAGCTTTATTAAGCCCAAAAATGTAATGACATCAAAAAGTTCTGAAACTGGCTTAAATATTAGTTGAATGAATGTATCTGATAAATCAGGAAAGAATATGGCATAAAAGTTTACCACTCTGTAAATATGACGTCACAAATGTGAAGCATTTCTCTATTTTCAACAGAAAAAGCCTCAAAATGGCACATTTCAAGGGTGATTTTCCTTTAGAAAACAGTGTCCACAGCCGTCGCCCACGTAAATTTTTTGATATTTTGTGCAAAATTCGATAACAAATCACATATATCAAGATCTTTGTGGGCGGTGCCTGTGGACAATGTTATCTGAAAGAACATTCCATTGAAAATTGGTGTCTTCTGCAACTTTTTAAGAAAATACGGGAAAATGCACATGTTTATGACGTCATAATTAGCATTTAAAAACACACGCGAGAAAAATTACTTGAATGATTTTTCTGCATTGAATTTCAATTATTTAAAAAGCAATAGTCAACTTTTACACCAATTTTATTTTTTAGAAAATCACAGGGCAAAATTTGTATGAAAACCATACCTTCTTCTTATAATTGACAGGCAAGTTGATGAAACAAGAATGTCTTCAGTGTCGCTTAAAGTCATCATTTTGTAAGTTCTATGGTCGCTACAATGACTTTGCCAGCAAATACAATTTATCATTGAGTCAAATGCTGATTGACGTTTTTCATACTTATTGTTAGTCCATCATTTACACACTAAATTGAGACGGATTTTTTCGTTATTTCCCGATCATGACAAGGAGCATATAGCGGGTGTGTACGGTCAGCAGGGGATGCTCACTACTACACGGCACCCATCCTCTTCTGATGTTTTGAAGGTCCGTTTTTACTCTGTTCCTAATTTGTATTGTTTTAAAGACTTGGAGATTGAATAATATTCGTTATCTTAATATCCTTGCACATCCAAATTACTTTGACACTACAGAACATGATCCGATAATGATCGATTTTTTTAACCAAGGCTGACTACTAACAGAATTTCGACGATCTATTTCAAAGTCAGTAGTTACTGAGTTCTTTTGTCTTCATTATGGTTAGGTTTCTTTAATATAACCTAAAACTTTGTCTTATGTTGACTGACATGTTTCATGCTTTTTCATAAGGTCTTTTCACCCCAAGAATTTTATTTTTTACAAGTACAAAAACTGCATTTAATTTCATTTACTGTAGAAGGAGATATATTTGTGGAGGATTTAATTTCGTTGTTTTCGTTGGCAGCATTTGATCAACGAAATTAAATCCATGACATTTTAACCTAAGCATTCATAAAAACTTATTTACATCGTAAATATCAGCATATACACCACTGAATATCTCGAAACATTCAATTTATAGTTCGTTTATATTAAAGAAATGTAGAACAATAGTTTAATTGTTAATCTGATATAACACATAGCACATGGATCTGGTCACGGTAATTACACACTTTAACGCCCCAGTGCCTCCGATATTCCGGCCAGTGAACAGGTGAAGCACAATCTCAAGCTATTCAAAATAGCTTGTTAAAGCTATTTATATGCAAATTTTCACAAAGACTTTTTTAAAAGAAATACACAAAAATTCGCAAGTATTTGACTATTCCTTAATGTAATATGGACTATCAAAAAAAAAACAACCTAAAACATAGCAAGTTCTTACATCGTTGCTGTTGAGTATTTTAAACCAGAAGTCTCTGTCCAGATTTGAAGCTCTACTGGTTTGAACTTATAGCAAAGGAAGAGAAAGTACTTAAGTAGCTGGGATTTGAAACTTTATAAACAGCATTAAATAGAATAATGATCGTTGATAAAGTCTCTTTATGTTCTTATGTGCCAAGTTATACTGAAATCAGACCAAAACTGTAGGAGGAGTAGCATTTTGAAACAATTTTACAGAAATTTCTATTTTTAGTAACCACGGCAACACCGTTCATCAAAATTAAAATTTATTAAACAGAATTATGTATCTTAGAGTATTCTACTTGTGTGCCAAGTTATATTGAAATCAGACAAAAACTGTAGGAGGTGTAGCATTTTGAAACAATTATACAGATATTTCTATTTTTAGTAAAACGACAACACCAATCATTGAAATCAAAAACCGATATAAAGAATTATGTATCTTAGTGTATTCTACTTGTTTGCCAACTTATACTGAAATCAGATCAAAACTATAGGGGGAGTACTTTTTGAAAGAATTTCATAGATATTTCTATTTTTAGAAACCCACAACACCCTTCATCGAAATCAAAAACCGATGCATTGAATTATGTATCTTGAGTCTATTGTGGGCCAAGTTATACTGAAATCAGACCAAAACTGTAGGAGGAGTAGCATTTTGAAAGAATTTCATATAAATTTCTATTTTTAGTAACCACCAAACCCTTTCATCGAAATCAAAAACCGATGTACAGAATTATGTAACTTAGTGTATTCTACTTGTGTGCCAAGTAATACTGATATCGACCAAAACTGTAGGAGGAGTAGCATTTTGAAAAATTGTTTACAGACAGACAGACAACGAACGGACCCCACCATTACTATCGCATAAGCTATTCTGGTTTCTGACCAATAGGCTAAAAAAAAAACATGAATTGCTATTGTTTGATTAACTGTGTGTGCAATTAGGCGTGGGTTAGTATATTTTTTCATTGCGCTAGTTTTTAAATTAATTATCCTTATCATTATAAATGCCCTTCTTTATAATTTTATTCATGAAATATGTGTGGTTACTCATCAATAACCCCAAAACTTTTAAAATTTTAGTAAAATGTTTCTCAAGGATAGGCAATTTGATGTGTGATTTTCACATGCATTGTATTCAGAAGAGTTCCAAGTTTAATATTTCCACTGCACTATGGTGCGACGTTTTTCTTTGGAAAAATTAACACTGTAATGAATCAGAATTTTAATTTAGTGGATTGAAATAGGTTTTTAAATCAGCCAATCAAATCATATTATGTGTAGCCAATCAGAATTATATTTAGCCAACCAAATCATTAGAATTTATTAACCAATGAGTAGCAATTAGGCATAGGAGAAATAGTATAAATACAGTGATCAATCTTGTTTCGTTTACTTTTGGTGTAACTCTTTGTCGGAGTTAAGTGATTTGGGAAAGGACCACTCAGCCCAGGGCCCGTTCCCTAGTGTCTTTGTGACTAGCTATGGTGTCCCCATGACTTTATCTTGTGTCTTACCAAAAGTCGTGTCCTGTTGATAGCTTTGGGGTCTTGGTGACTTTAGCTTGTGTTTCTTTGTCTTAATATGATAATGTTACTTTTTGATTATTAGGTTGTGTTTAGGGTAGTTGCAACTGTGGGAAAAAACAGAACTGTTCGCTATACCACTCAATCTGCAACTACAGTGTTATAACTTCATATTTGATTATTTGCTTGATTTTTAGTGATTCAATTGTGGTTGATTCTTTTCCTATAATTCGTTGTCGTTAAGTTCATATTTGTTTGTTAATCATTTATCCAGAAAACCCGGGGGAAAAAACTTATATACACATAGTGAATTTAAGTGTTTTTTGTTATAGTGCCATTGTTGTTGAAGTTTGTTTGATTCATATTATAAACGTGATACTTAGGGAGGAATCCTAAGCGGGCCTATTAAATAATTATTTGTACTTCGAAAAAACGTTACAACATAATTGAGAAAAAAGTCTAATAGAAAGGTTTATCAATTTATTCTGAATAGCTTAATAAAGCTGTATAGCTTTATCAAGAGATTGTGCTGGACCTGGTTAAAGCCTACTGACATCATAAAATAACCGAGAGTGTAAACAAATAGCCGCCATATTTCATCGATAGACGCCATATTAGTTCGCGTTCTATTGTTACTTTTAATTATGTATACACCCAAATACGTCACGCGCCAATGCATATGTCCAGTGACCAAGTACACCGTGTACCCCAAGTGCCGGTGACTGTATATAGCGGTAACAAACCTATCACAATTTTGCAAAAGAAAGTTCAAAAAAACAGAACCATCTTATGTATCCAATATAAGAGAGTTGCAGTAAAAATATGCACAAAACACACAAGCACAACAAATAAGAGTGCTCACTTCCGAACGTGACCGACACCGCATGGTCATGCATGGAAACTCTAGGTCAATGAAACGTTTGTTTACAGTAAAGCGTTTCAAAGCATTGATTGGGGAGCAGTAATTATTTGAAAATAAAAGAAGAAATCAAATATTTGCATGAAAAACGTATTGCAAATAAAATTCACAGGGAAACGAATTATAATTCCCCATATTTAAAAAAAAACATTTCTGGATTGCATATGAACAGTTAAAACATAAAGGGGTTAGGCCTGTAGGTTGAAAAGGGGGGGGGGGGGGATAGGGGTATACATTCTCATTGAGGCTAAAAATGCAGCCATTTTAATAATTTTACAAAGGTTTAATATTTTTTCAATATATAATTTTGATACTATTACTATTCCTTTCTTTATTTTTACTCTGGAATGTACCGGTGTGCCAAGAACAAAATGATAACATTTTTTAATTTTCTATCACATATATGCCTCATTCATAGAAGTTATGACTGTTTAGGAAGAATTACCATTTTGAAAGGAAAAGTAATTATTTCACATTTCAGTAGGTAGTTTGGAAAATTATTTGTGCAATTAACCCTGCTCCTAAAGATCTTTGATGAGTCAAGTCTTCATAGGAATTTTTCCTGAATGTTAGAATATAGTTTTATTCCAGTAATTTAAAAACAAGTTAATGAATAAAATGTTTTTATTCATTTTTTTCTTTTTATCTTTTTACAGAAGTAGAAAAGTATCAAAGAATCAAACAATGTGTCTTGTTTGGCAATGAAAAATATTCTCAGCCATAAATGATGCTCACAATATTTCAAAGCAATTTTTTTATCAGTACATAAATAATTCCATGTAAATTGAAAATTTGATTATTATTAAAGTGTCAGGTACGTATAACTGACAAAAATTGAAAATTGTCCACTAAAATTAGTAAAATTGTGATAGTGTCGCTTCATAAAAATTATTCACAACTCAATTCCAAAAGTTGAAAACAGAAACAAAATGAAATTTTCATGTTTTTTAAAATTGATTTCATATACATATACATGTACAAATAATTCCAAACCATTGAAACTATAAGATTTTTCATATTTTACCAAAATTTAAAAAGGAATACATATATACATATATATTTCAATGGTGTTGACAAATTGAAAGTTATTAAAAATGTAATATATTAATGAAAATAAAAGTACTATTGCAAATTTTAAAAGTAAAAAATCCCATGAGAAATAAAGCACGTGTATTATGAAATTTAACATTTTCTTATACTTTCCCTTTAAAAAAAGCATATGTTAAACCTTTCATGCAAGAGAAGAGGTTGTACAAGTACCAATTGCCAAAAACCTGCTGTCCCTTCAAATAAAACACAAGTAAGCAGGAAGTATGATGGATTATTATCCTATACATAGGTTGGCTATCTGGTAATGTTATGATGTTCACCCTTCATTTTAAAAGGTCCTCCTACTAGAATTGGTATACATGTATTCGGAATCTACATTACTGTTGTCAGCTCATTACTATCCTTATGCTAGCCAGAGCACAATCAATGTCACCAGGGGACACTTCCAAGCAGAAATCATTTTCTACAGGCAGCAGCTGAAAACAGAGAGGGCAGTCAGTTAAATTCAACATTGCATGTATGTACTGTACTGAAAATAAATTATATTATCAAGTTTTTAATGCTGCTTCAATGAACTTTTTTCAACGGTTAAAGAATTAAAATTACAACAAAATCATTTTCATTTTAATGTATTAAAAAAAATTTCATAACATTTTATCTCAGATATTTCTCCTTTTTTTCATTCTAGTAAATATTTTTATTAGTAAATGTATACTTCTAGGATATTTTAACACAAGTGGATGTAAAGCATCAATTTTTGAACAAAGTGTAGAGGCAGAAACAGATTTCATTTTTCTTTTAAGGTTCATTACAGTATGAAAACTCCATTTAAAATTGCATTTTGTTTCTATGGAGAATGAAAAGTATTTTAAGATCCTCGCATCCTATGCTGTTGTCAATCTCCATAAATTTACCACAAAAACCAGAGTTTAGAAATCTGTGTTTGTGCATGAGGTTTCTTTATTCTGAAAAAATTTTGAAATTCAACAACTTTAACCCCTGTTTGCACCCTTACCTTCAGGCCCCAGGAAAATGTGATTTTGTTGTGTGGCAGCATTGTCCTCTTGAAACAGGAAGGAAGTTCCAGTGCCTTCTTGTGTGAAAGTGGCAGTTAGAAACAGGTTTCCCTAAACTAGATGGAGCATATAGACGCACATCATTCAACTAATTCTGCTCAAAAAAAAAAAATTATTTTTTAAAATTACCACACTTTTTTCTTTTTTTCATTTCTGAAAGTTAAAGCTTTGATCCAGGATTTAGGAGGCCTGATGAAATGGCAGAAGTGCTGTCATGGTCTTTGGAACTTATTTCCTTTTATTACATGCACAAGGACTCCAAAACTTCCCTCAAGTTTAAAAGTAAATTTAGAACATTTTCTTTAATACCTTCATGTACAAAAAAAATTATCAAATAAAGTAATAGAAGTACAAGTAATCAGTCAAATTGAATGTAAAGCAAATGATATAAATTTACACCCTTTAAAAAAAAAATTTCATATACATGTATATATATCTGTATATAATTTATTAAAGTTTCTAAACATTATAAAGGTTAATAAATTGAAATACATGTAATTCAAAATAATTTAAATGTATATTGCATAAAATTTTAAAACCTGCAATATATGTTTTTCTTTAATTGACTTCTTTTTATACATAATCCACTGCTTGGTTTTCTGTTTTCTTTTACTGCTGGTAAATCTACTGCACAGCAACCTACCGGTAAATTCCCAAAATTGCACAGTCGTGTAATACCATATAAAATGTATGAAATTACTGTATTTTTTTATTTTGTCCTTGATTTATATTCATATCACTGCATTGACTTTACATGAGACTTTAAAACTTTATTTTGCTTCTGAATAAAATTTTTTTCCAAATATAATACATGTATGCCCAAGATGAGGACAAACTTTTTATCAAAAATTAATGCAGAAAATGTTGCAATAAATAAGAGGTTTTCTTTTTTTAAAAATTAGAGAAATCTTTTCAAGCATTCTGGTAAAAAAAACTCTGTACCGAAGTTGCATTCTGTAGAATTGTCTTGCTTATCCTTATGCAAATCAATAAATTTGGCACCAATGGTAAACTGATCCCCTGATACCCCAAAATAAAGGGCCAGAAGTTGCAGCAGGATTGCAACAGCATTTCTCTCTCAATAAAATTTTGTGTAG